>NW_027521233.1:0-107329 GCF_052094955.1 Ictidomys tridecemlineatus
GATCCTTCTGAAACCCAGTCTCCAAAGTCTGCTATCTGTAACTGTCTTCTGCACCCCAGTCTTTAACCTCTGCTCTCTGCAACATTCCTTCTGCACCTCAGTCTTCAAACTCTGCTTTCTGCAACAGTCCTTCTACATCCAAGTCTCAAACCTCTGCTCTCTACAACATTCTTTCTGCATCCCAGTCTTTAACCTCTGCTCTCTGCAACATTCCTTCTGCACCTCAGTCTTCAAACTCTGCTTTCTGCAACAGTCCTTCTGCACCCAAGTCTCAAACCTCTGCTCTCTACAACATTCTTTCTGCACCCCAGTCTCAAAATTGTGCTCTCTGTAAGAGTCTTTCTGCACCTCAGTCTCCAAACTCTGCTCTCTGTAACGATCCTTCTGCACCCCAGTCTCGAACCTCTGCTCTCTGAAACCACCCTTTGGCACCTCAGTCTCCAACCTCTGCTCTCTGTAACTATCCTTCTGCACCCCAGTCTAGAACGTCTGCTCTCTGCAACCACCCTTGGGCACCTCAGTCTCCAACCTCTGCTCTCTGCAACGATCCTTCTGCACCCCAGTCTCAAACCTCCTCTCGATTCAACAGTCATTTTGAACCCCAGTCTCTAACATCTGCTTTGTCCAACAGTTCTTCTGTACCTCAGTCTGAAAACTCTGCTCTCTGTAATACTCAATTTGTAACCAAGTCTACAAACTCTGCTCTCTGTAACAGTCTTTCTGTACCTCAATCTCCAATCTCTGCTCTATGCAACAGTCCTTCTGCGCACAAGTCTCCAACATCTGCTCTCTTAAACAGTCCTTCTACACCACAGTCTCCAAGTCTGCTCTCTGAAATAGTCCTTCTACACCCCAGTCTCCATTCTCTGATTGACCCAACTATTCTTCTGCACCCCAGTCACCAAAGTCTGTTCTTTTCTCAGTTCTTCTGCACCCCAGTCTCCAAATTCTGCTCTCTGTAACAGTCCTTCTGTACCACAGTCTCCAATTTCTGTTCTCTGTAAGGGTCCTTATGCACCCCAGTATCCAACCTCTGCTTTCTGTATCAATCGTTTTGACTGCTCTCTGTAACAGTCTTTCTGTACCAAAGTCTCCAACCTCTGTTCTCTGTAATGGTCCTTATGCACCCTAGTATCCAACCTCTGCTTTCTGTATCAGTCGTTTTGAACCACAGTCTCCAAACTGCCCTCTGTAACAATCCGTCTGCAACTCAGTCTGCAATCTCTGCTCTTTGCAACAGTCCTTCTGCACTCTAGTCTCCAACCTTTGCTCTTTGCAACAGTCCTTTTGCACCCCAGTCTCTAACATCTGCTCTCTGCAACAGTCATTCTCCACCCTAGTCTCCAAACTTTGCTCTCTGTAACAGTCCTTATGTACTGCATCCTCAAACCTCTGGTCTTTGTAAGGATACTTCTGCATCTGAGTCTTTAACCTCTGCTTTTTGTGTCAGTCCTTCTGCACCCCAGTCTCAAACCTCTTCTCTGTGTAACTGTCCTGCACTTTAGTCTCCAACCTCTGCTCTCTGCTACAGTCCTTCATGACCCAAATCTCTAACCTCTACTCTCTGCAACAGTCCTTCTACATCCCAGTCTAAAACCTCTGTTCTCTGCAACAATTTTTCTGAACCCCAGTCTCCAACCTATGATCTCTGTAACAATCCTTATGCACCTCAGTCTCCAACCTCTGCTCTCTGCAACAGTCCTTCTACACCCCAGTCTCCATACTCTGCTCGCCCCAATGATCCATCAGCACCCCAGTCTCCAACCTCTACTTTCTACATCAGTTCTTTTGCACCCCAGTCTCCAAACTCTGCTCTCTATAACAGTCCTTCTGTACGGCAGTCTCCAACTTCTGTTCTCTGCAACAAAACTTCTACACCCCAGTCTGCAACATCTGCTTTGTGCAAAAGTCCTTCTGCACCTCAATCTGAAAATTTTGCTCTCTGCAACAATCTTTCTGCACCCCAGACTTCAACATCTGCTCTCTATAACAGTCCTTCTGCATCTCAGTCTGAAACCTCTTCTCTCAGCAAGATCCATCTGAATCCCAGTCTCCAGACACTGCTCTCTGTAACAGTCCTCCTGCACCTCAGTATTCAAACTCTGCTGTTTGTAAGATCCTTCTGCAACTCAGTCCATAACTCTGCTCTCTATAACAGTCTTTCTGCACCCAAGTCTTCAACCTCTGCTCTCTGTAACAGGCCTCTGCACCCCAGTCTCCAACCTCTTCTCTTCTGCAATGATCATTCTACACCTCAGTCTCCAATGTCTGCTCTCTGTAAGATCCTTCTGCAACGCAGTCTCCAGACTCTGCCCTCGCTAACAGACTTTCTGACCCCCTTCTTTGAACTCTCCTCTTTTTAACAGGCCTTCTGCACCCCAGTCTCCAAATTCTGTTTTCTATAACAAGCCTTCTGCACCCCAGTCTCCAACCTGTGGTCTCTGCAAGAGGCCTTCTGCACCTCAGTCTTAAAACGCTGTTCTCTGCTATTATCCTTTTGCACCACAGTCTCCAACCTCTACTCTCTCTAACAGTCCTTCTGCACCTGGGTCCCCAACATCTGCTCTCTGTTAGATCCTTCTTCAACCCAGTCTCTAAACTCTGTGATCTATAGCAGTCCTTCTGGACCCCTTCTCCACACTCTGCTTTCTGTAACAGGCGTTCTGCACCCCAGTCTCCAACCTCTGCTCTCTGTAACACTCTTTTTGCACCTCAGTCTCCAACCTCTGCTCTCTGCAATGATCATTCTGCACCCATTCTGCACTCCTACGTCTCCTCTCCTCAACAGTCCTTCTGAACCTCTGTCTCCAAATTCTGCTCTCTGTAACAGTCCTTCTTCACCCAAGTCTCCAACATCTGCTCTCTGCAACAGTCCTTCTACACCCCAGTCTTCAACTTCTGCTCTGTGTAAAAGTCCTTCTGCACCACAGTCTCCAACCTCTGCTCTCTGTAACAATTCTTCTGCACCCCATTCTTCAACCTCTGCTCTCTGTAACAGTCCTTCTTCCCCATATAATCCAACTTCTGCTCTCTGTTACAGTCTTTATATACTGCAGTCTCCAACTTCTGCTCTCTATAACTGTCCCTCTGTACCCCAATTTCCAACCTCTGCTTTCTGTAAAAGTCCTTGTGCACCTCAGTCTGAAACCTCTGCTCTCTGCACTATCCTTCTGCACCCCAGTTTCCAATCACTGCTCTCTGTAACATTCGTCCTTCACCTCAGTCACCAACCATTGCTCTCCGTAAGATTCTACTTCAACCCAGCCTCAAAAGTCTGCTCTCTATAACAGTCATTTTGCATCCCAGTGTCCAACCTCTGCTCCCTGAAACAATCCTTCTCCATCCCAGTCTCCAAGTTCTGCTCTCTGGAACACTCTTTCTGCACCCTAGTCTCGAATATCTGCTCTCTGCAGAAGTCCTTCTGCACCTCAGTTTGAAAACTCTGCTCTCTGCAACAATCATTCTGCAACCAAGTTTCCAACCTCTGCTTTCTGTAACAGTCCTTCTACACCTCAATCTCCAAACTCTGCTCTCTATAATATCCTTCTGCACACCAGTATCCAAACTGAGATATCTGTAACAGGCCTTCTGCACGCCAGTCTCCAACCTCTACTCCCTGAAAGAAAACTTCTGCACCCCATTCTCCAAGTTTTGCTCTCTGAAAGAGTCCTTCTGCACCCCACTCTAGAACATCTGCTCTCTGCAACAGTCCTTCTGCACCTAAGTCTGAAAACTCTGCTCTCTGCAACAATCATTCTGCAACCAAGTCTCCAACCTCTGCTCTCTGTAACAGTCCTTCTCCACCTCAGTCTCCAAACTCTGCTCTCTATAATATCCTTCTGCACACCAGTCTACAAACTGTGCTATCTGTAACAGTCCTTCTGGACCCCAGTCTCCAAACTCTGCTCTCTGTAACAGGCCTTCAGCACCCCAGTCTCCAACCTCTGCTCTCTGTAACAGGCCTTTTTCACCCCAGTCTCCAACCTCTGCTCTCTGTAACAAACCTTCTGCACTTAAGTCTCAAAAATCTGCTCTCTGCAATGGTTCTTCTGCACCCCAGTCTCCAAACTCTGCACTCTGAAACAGTCTTTCTCTACCCCAGTCTCCAACCTCTGCTCTCTGTAACAGTCCTTCTATACCTCAGTCTCCAAACTCTGCTCTCTGTTACGGTGTTTCTGCATCCCAGTCTCCAAACTCTGTTTTGTGTATCAGTAGTTCTGCAACCCAGAATCCAACCTCTGCTCTCTGTAACAGTCCTTCTGCACCTCAGTCTCCAACCTCTGCTCTCTGTAACAGTCCTTCTGCACCTCACTCTGAAACCTCTGCTCTGCAACATTTCTTTTGCACCCCAGTATTCAACCTATGCTCTCTGTAACTGTCCTTCTGCACCCCAGTATCAAACCTCTGCTCTCTGTAAGATCCTTCTGCACCTCAGTCTCCAACCTCTGCTCTCTGAAATTATACTTCTGCACCCCAGTATTCAAACTCTGCTTTCTGTAACAGTCCTTCTGCACCTCAGTCTCTAACCTCTGCTCTCTGTAAAAATCTTTCTGCACTCAATTTCAACCTCTGTCTCTGTAACAGTCCTTCTGCACCTCAGTCTCCAACCAGTGCTCTCTTTAACAGGCCTTCTGCACTGCAGTCTCCAACCTCTGCTCTGTGTAAACTGTTCTTCTGCATCCCAGTCTCCAAGCTCTACTCTCTGTACAGTCCTGTGGCACCCGAATCAAACCTCTGCACTCTGTAACAATCCTTCTGAACCCAGTCTCAATACTCTGCTCTCTTTAACAGTTCTTCTGCAACCAGAATATCCAAACTCTGCTCTCTGTAACACTCCTTATGCAACCAGTCTCCATCCTTTGCTTTCTGTAAGAATCCTTCTGCATCCCAGTCTCCAACCTCTGCTCTCTGTAAAACGTCTTTCTGCACCTCAGTCTCCGACCTCTGCTCTCTGTAACAGTCCCTTCTGCATCCCAGTCTCCAACATCTGCTCTCTGCAATGATCCTTCTTCTCCCCAGGCTCCAACCTCTGCTCTCTGCAATGGTCCTTCTGCACCCCCAGTCTCCAAACTCTGCTCTCTGTAACAGTCCTTCTGTAACCGCAGTCTCCAACCTCTTCTCTCTGTAACGGTCCTTCTGCACCCCAATTTCCAACCTTGGTCTTTTTATAATAGTGATTCTGCACCTCAGTCTGAAACCTCTGCTCTCTGCAACTATCCTTCTGTACCCCAGTCTCCGAACTGTGCTATCTGTAACAGTCTTTTTGCACCCCAGTCTCCAACCTCTGCTCTCTGTAAAATGCCTTCTGCACTCCAGTTTCCAAACTCTACTCTCTGTAACAGGCCTTCTGCACTTCATTCTCCAACCTCTTCTCTCTGCAACGATCTTTCTGCACCTCAGTTTCCAACCTCTACTCTCTGCAACAGTTAATCTGCACCCCAGTCTCTAACCTCTGCTCTCTGTAAGATTCTTCTGCACCTCAGTCTCCAACCTCTCCTCTCTGTAACAGTCTTTATGCACCCCAGTATCCAACCACTGCTCTCTGTAACAATCTTAGGCCCCTAAATCTCCAACTTCAGCTCTCTTCATCGTCCTTCTGTACCCCAGTCTCCAACTCTGTTCTCTACAAATAGTCCTTCTGCACCACAGTCTCCAAAGTCTGCTTTGTGTATCAGTTCTTCTGGACCCCAGTCTCCAAACTCTGATCTCTGTAACAGTCCTTCTGCACCTCAGTCTACAACCTCTCCTCTTTGTAACAGTCCTTCTGAAACCTAGTCTCCAACCTCTACTCTCTGTTACAATCTTTCTGCATCTCCGTATCCAACCTCTGCTCTCTACAACAGTCCTTCTGCACTGCTGTCTCAAATTCTGGTCCCTGCAAGAGTCCTTCTTCACTTCAGTTCCCAAATTCTGATCTCTGCAATGGTACTTTTTAAACCATGTCTCCAACCTCTGCTCTCTGTAACAATCATACTTCACACCAGTCTCCAACATTTGCTCTCTGCAATGATTCATCTGAACCCCAGTCTCCAACATCTGCTCTCTGCAACAATCCTTCTGCACCTCAGTAAGAAAATTCTGCTCTCGGCAATGATCTTGTGCATCCCAGTCTCCAAACTCTGCTCTCTGTCACGGTCCATCTGCACCCCAGTATCCAACCTCTACTCTCTGTAAAAATCCTTCTGCACCCCAGTCTCAACCTCTGCTCTCTGCAACAATCCTTTTACACCCCAGTCTCCAAACTCTGCTCTTTGAAAAAGTCCTTCTGGACCCCAGTCTCCAACATCTGCTCTCTGCAACAGTCCTTATGCACCTCAGTCTGAAAACTCTGCTCTCTGCATTTATCCATGTGCACCCCAGTCTCCAAACTCTGCACTCTGAAACAGTATTTCTCTACCCCAGTCTCCAACCTCTGCTCTCTGTAACAGTCCTCGTGTAGTGCAGTCTCCAAAATCTGCTCTCTGTAACGGTCCTTCTACACCCCAGTCTCAAACCTCTGCTTTCTGTATCAGTCCTTCTGCACCCCAGACTCCAACCTCTGCTCTCTGTAACAGTCCTTCTTTACCTCAGTCTCCAAACACTGCTCTCTGCCACAATCCTCCTGCACCAAAGTCTCAAATATCTACTCCCTGCAACATTCCTTCTGCATCTCAGTCTCTAACCTCTACTCTCTGTAACAGTCCTTCTGCACCTCAGTCTCCAACATTTCCTCTTTGTATAATTTTTCTGCAACCCAGCCTCTAAACTCTGCCCTCTGTAACAGTCCTTCTGCACCCCTTCTCCAAACTATGTTCTCTGTAACAGTCCTTTTGCACCTCAGTCTCAACACTCTTCTCTCTACAACGACCTTTCTGCACCCCAGTCTCAATCCTCTGCTCTCTGCAAAAGTCCTTCTCCAACCCAGTCTCCAAACTCTGCTCTTTGTATCAGTCCTCCTGTAGTGCAGTCTCCAAAATCTGCTCTCTCTAACGGTCCTTCTGCACCTCAGTCTCCAACCTCTACTCTCTGTAACAGTCCTATTGTACCTCAGTCTCCAACTCTGCTCTCTGTAATATCCTCTGAAACGCTGTCTCGAAACCCTGCTTTCTGTAACAGTTTTTCTGCACCCCAGTCTCAAACCTCTGCTCTCTGTAAAAGGCCTTTTTTACTCCATTCTCCAAACTCTGCTCTCTTGTAACAGTGCTCTGCACCTCAGTCTAAAAACTTTGCTCTCTGCAAACAGTCCTTCTGCTCCCAGTCTCCAACATCTGCTCTCTGCAACAGTCCTTCTGTACCAAATCTCCAACCTCTGTCTATTTAACAGTCCTACTGTAACGCAGTCTCCAAACTCTGCTCTCTGCAACAGTCCTTCTGCAACCCAATCTCCAACCTGTGCTCTCCGCAACAGTCCTTCTACACCCAGTGTCCAGGCTCTGCTCTCAGCAACAGTCCCTCTCAAACCCAGTCTCCAAATTCTGCTCTCTGTAACAATCCTTCTGCACCTCAGTCTTCAAACTCTGCTCTCTACAACGGTCCTTCTACACCATAGTCTCCACAAACTACTCTCTGTAAATGCACTTCTGAACCCCTTCTCCAAACTCTGCTCTCCGTAATAGGCCTACTGCACCACAGTCTCCAACCTCTGTTTTTTATAAACTATTTTTTCTGCACCCCAGTCCTCAAACTCTTCTCTTTGCAACAGTATTTCAGCACCCAGTCGTCTAGATGTGCTCTCTTCAAAATACCTTTTGCACCTCAGTCCTGAAAACTCTGTTCTCTACAACGATCCTTCTGCACTTCAGTCTCCAACATTTGTTCTTTTTAACAGTCCTGAAGCACATCGGTCTACAACTCTGCTCTCTCTAAGATCCTTGTGCAACTTTGTCTGAAAACTCGCCTCTCTGTAGGAGTTCTTCTGCACTCCAGTCTCCAACCTCTGCCCTTTGCAACGATCCTTCTGCCCCTTAGTCTCGAAACTCTGCTCTCTGTAACAGTCCTTCTGTACCCCAGTCTCAAACTCTGCTGTCTGCAACTATCTTTCTGCACACCAGTTTCTAACGTCTGCTCTATCCAACAGTCCTTCTGCACCCCAGTCTCAAAACTCTGCTCTCTGCAAAGATCCCTCTGTACCCCAGTATCAAACATCTGCTCTATGCAACAGTCCTTCTGCACCCCTATCTCCAACCTCTGCTCTCTGCAACAGTTCTTCTGCACCTCAGTCTGAAAACGCAGTTCTCTGCAATGATCTTCTGCACCCCAGTCTCTAAACTCTGATCTCTGTAATAGTCCTTTTGCACCTCAGTCTCGAACTTCTGCTCTCTGTAAGATCCTTCTGTAAACCTGTCTCCAAACTCTGCTCTATGTAACAGTCCCTCTGCACCCCAGTCTCCAACCTCTGTTCTCTGCAACAGTCATTCTAAACCCCAGTGTCCGAACTCTGCTTTCTGCAAAAGTCCTTCTTCACCCCAGTCTTCAACCTCTGCTCTCTGTAACAATCCCTCTGCACCCAGTCTCAAAATTCTGCTCTCTACAACAATAGTTTGAACTCCAGTTTTAAACCTCTGCTCTCTGTAAAAGTACTTATGATCCCAGTCTACAACATCTGCTCCCTGCAACAGTCTTTCTGCACCTCAGTCTGACAACACTGCTCTCTGCAACGATCCTTTTGCACCCCAGTCTCCAAACTCTGCTTTCTCTAACAGTTTTTATGCACCTCAGTCTCCAAACTCTGCTCTCTGCAACAGTCCTTCTGCACCTCAGTCTGAAAATTTTTTGCTCTGAAATGATCCCTTTTGAACCCCAGTCTCCAAACTCTGCTCTCTGCAACAGTCCTTCTGTACGCAAGTCTCCAATAACTGCTCTCTGCAACAGTCCTTCTGCACCTCAGTCTCAAAATTCTGTGCTCTACAATGATCCTTCTGCACCTCAGTCTTCAAACTCTGCTCTCTGTAACAGCCCTTCTGCACCTCAGTCTTCAACAACTGCTCTCGGCAACACTCCTTCTGCACCCCAGTCTCCAAACTCTGCTCTCTAGAACAGTCCTTTTATACACCTGTCTCCATAATCTACACTCTGGAACAATCCTTCTACACCCCAGTCTCCAAAATTTCCTCTCTGTAAGATCGTTCTGGTTTCCAGTCTCGAAACTGCTCTCAGAATCAGTTGTTCTGCACCCCAGTCTCCAAACACTGCTCTCTGTAACAGTTTTTCTACACCTCAGTCTTCAACAACTTCTCCCTGCAACAGTTATTCTGCACCCCAGTTTCAAACCTCTACTCTCTGTAACAGTCCTTCTGTTCCGCATTCTCCAAACTCTGCTCTCTGCAACTGTCCTTCTGTACCTCAGTCTCCAACCTCTGCTCTCTGCAAAAGTTCTTCTGCACCCCAGTCTCCAACCTCTGCTCTCTGTAACAGTCCTTATATACGTCAGTCTTCAAATTCTTCTCTCTGCAGCCGTCCTTCTGTACCCCAATCTACAACCTCTGCTCTCTGAAACAGTCCTTCTACACCCAAGTCTTTAACCTCTGCTCTTCAACAGTTCTTCTGTACCTCCATCTCTAAACTCTGCTCTCTACATTGGTCTTCTGGACCTCAGTCTTCAACCTCTTTTGTAACAGTCCTTCTACACCTCAGTATCCAAACTCTTCTCTCTGGAAGATCCTTCTGCAACCCAATCACCAAACTCTGCTCTCTGTAACAGTCCTACTGCACCCCTTCTTTAAATTCTGCTCTCTGTAACAGGCCTTCTGAACCCCAGTCTACAACCTCTGCTCTCTGGAACGATCCGTCTGCACCCAAGTCTCCAACCTCTTCTCTGTGCAACACTCTTTCTGCTCCCCAGTCTCCAACATCAGCTGTCTGCAATAGTCCTTCTGCACCCCAGTCTCCAACCTCTGCTCTCTGCAACATTTCTTTTTCACCCCAGTCTCAAAACTGTGCTCTCTTTAACTGTCCTTCTGCACCCCACTCTCAAACCTCTGCTCTGTGTAACAGTCTCTCTGTACTGCAGTCTCCAACCTCTGCTCTCGGTAACCATCCTCTTGCACCGCAGACTCCAAACTCTCCTTTCTGTATCAGTCCTTCTGCACTCAAGTCTCCAAACTCTGCTCTCTGTAACAGTCCTTATAAACGTCAGTCTTCAAATTCTTCTCTCTGCAGCCGTCCTTCTGTACCCCAATCTACAACCTCTGCTCTCTGAAACAGTCCATCTACACCCAAGTTTTTAATCTCTTCTCTTCAACAGTCCTTCTGTACCTCCGTCTCAAACTCTGCTCTCTGCATTGGTCTTCTGGACCTCAGTCTCCAAACTCTACTCTTTGTAACAGTCCTTCTACACCTCAGTATCCAAACTCTTCTGTTTGGAAGATCCTTCTGCAACCCAATCACCAAACTCTGCTCTCTGTAACAGTCCTACTGCACCCTTCTTTAAATTCTGCTCTCTGTAACAGGGCCTTCTGAACCCAGTCTACACCTCTGCTCTCTGGAACGATCCTTCTGCACCCAAGTCTCCAACCACTTCTCTCTGCAACAGTCTTTCTGCACCCCAGTCTCCAACATCGGCTGTCTGCAATAGTCCTTCTGCACCTCAGTCTGAATACTCTGCTCTCTGCAATGATCCTTCTGCACCCCAGTCTCCAAACTCTGTTCTATGTAACACTCCTTCTGCACGTCAGTCTCCAAACTCTGCTCTCTGTAAGATCCTTCTACTACCCAGTCTCCAAACTCTGCTCCCTGTAACAGTCCTTATGCCCCCCAGTCTTTAACGTTTTCTCACTTTAACAGGCCTTCTGCACCCAAATATCCAACCTCTGCTCTGTGCAAAGGTCCTTCTGCACCCCAGTCTCCAAAATCTGTTCTCCACAACAGTTCTTCTGTACTACAGTCTTCAACTTCTGTTCTCTGTAAGGTTCCTTCTTCACACCAGTCTCTAACCTCTCCTTTCTCTATCAGTCCTTCTGCACTACATTCTTTAAACTCTGCTCTGTGTTACAGTTCTTCTGCACCTCACTCTGAAACCTCTTCTCTCTGCAACAGTCCTTCTGCACCCCAGTCTTCAACCTTGCTCTCTGGAACACTCCTTCTGCACCCCAGTCGCCAAAATCTGCTCTCTGCAACAGTCCTTCTGTACTGCAGTCTCCAACCTCTGATCACTGTAATGGTCCTTCTGCACCCCAGTCTCCAAACTCTGCTTTCTGTATCAGTTTTTCTGAACCAGAGTCTCCAGCCCCCACGCTCTGTAACTTTCCTTCTGCACCTCAGACTTCAACCTCTGCTCTCTTTAAGATCCTTTTGAAACCCAGTCTCCAAACTCTGCTTTCTGCAATGGTCCTTCTGCACCCCAATCTCCAACCTCCGTTCTCTACAACAGTTATTCTGCACCCAAGTCTCCAACCCCTACTCTCTTTAATGGTCCTTCTGCACCGTAGTCTCCACACTCTGCTTTCTGTATCAGTTCTTCTGCATCCCAATTTCCAACCTCTGCTCTCTTTAACAGTCCTTCTGCACCTCAGTCTCCAACCTCTGCTCTCTTCAACAGTGCTTCTGATACCCAGTCTCTGACCTCTGCTCTCTCCAACAGTCCTTCTACACCCAAGTCTCCAACCTCTACTCTCTGCAATGATCCTTCTGCACCCCAGTCTCCAAAGTTTGCTCTCTGCATCAGTCCTTCTGCACCACAGTCTGCAACCTCTGGTCTCTATAAGATCCTTCTGCAACCCAGTTTCCAAACTCTACTCTCTGTGAGATTCCTTCTGCACCCCAGTCTCCAACCTCTGCTATCTGCAACAGACCTTCTGCACCGCAGTCTCCAAATTCTGCTCTCTGCAACAGTTTTTCTTCACCCAAGTCTCCATCACCTGCTACCTGAACAGTCCTTCTTCATCCAAGTCTCCAACCTCTGCTCTGTGTAACAGTCCTTCTGCACACCAGTGGCCAACCTCTGCTCTCTGTAATGATCCTTCTGCACCCAAGTCTCCAACATCTGCTCTCTGCAACAGTCCTCATGCGCCTCAGTCTGGAAACTCTGCTGTCTGCAAGGATCCTTCTGCACCCGTCTCCAACCTCTGCTCTTTTTAAAAGTCTTGCTGCACCTCGGTCTACAATATCTGCACCCCAGTCTCCAACCTCTGCTCTGTGCAACAGTTTGTCTGCACCCCAGTCTCCAAACTCTGCTCTCTGAAAGATTCTTCTGCACTCTAGTCTCCAAACTCTGATATCTGTCACAGTCCTTCTTCACCCCAGACTCCAACCTCTGCTCTCTGTAACAGTCTTTCTGTTCCGCAGTCTCTAACTTCTTCTTTACGTAAGATCTTTTGCACCCCAGTATCCAAACTCTGCTCTCTGAAGCTCCTTCTCCACCCAAGTCTCTAACCTCTCCTCTCTGCAACAGTCCTTCTGCACCCCAGTTTCCAACCTCTTCTTTCTGTATCAGTCCTTCTGCACCACAGTCTCCAAATTCTGCTCTCTGTAATAGTTTCTCTGCACCTCAGTCTCCAATCTCTGCTCTCTGCAACAGTCCTGCTGTACCCTAGTCTCCAACTTCTGCTCTCTGTAATAGTCCTTCTACACTGCAGTCTCCAACCTCTGCTCTCTATAAGGTTCATTCGGGACCCAAGTCTCCCACCTCTGCTTTCTGTATAAGTCCTTCGGCACTCCAGTCTCCAACCTCTAATCTCTGTAACGGTCCTTCTGCATCTCAGTCTCAAACATCTGCTCTCCATAACAGTCCTTCTGCACCCCAGTCTCTAAACTCTTCTCCTGCAACAGTCCTTCTACACCCAGTCTTCAACCTCTGCTCTGTGTAACAGACCCGCTGCATCCCACTCTCCAACATCTGCTCTCTGCAACCATCCTTCTGCACTCATGTCTCCAAACTCTACTCTCAGCAACGGTACTTCTGCACCCCAGTCTCCAACCTCTGCTCTCTGCAACAGTTCTTCTACACCCAAATCTCCAACCTCTACTCTCTGCAACAGTCCTTCTGCACCCCAGTCTCCAACATCTGATCTCTGCAACAGTTCTTCTTCACCCCAGTCTCCAACCTCTTCTCTCTGTAAAAGTCCTTCTGTATTGCAGTTTCCAAACACTTCTTTCAGTAACAGTAATTCTGCACCCCTGTCACAAACTTCTGCATTCTGTATCAGTCCTTCTGCACTCAAGTCTACAACCTCTGCTCTCTGTAGCAGTCTTTCTGCACCTCAGTGTCCAAATTCTGCTCTCTACAACAGTTTTTCTGAATTCCAATCTCCAACATCTGCTCTCTGCAACAGTCTTTTCTGCACCTCAGTCTCCAAACTCTGCTCTCTGCAACGGTCTCTCTGCACCTCAGTCTTCTACATCTACTCTCTGTAACAGTCCTTCTGCACTTCAGTCTCCAACCGCTGCTCTGTGTAAGTTCCTTATGAAAACCAGTCTCCAAACTCTGCTCTCTGTAACAGGCCTTCTGCACCCAAGTCTCCAACCTCTGCTCTCTGTAACAGTTCTTCGGCACCCCAGTCTCCACACTCTGCTCTCTGCAACGATCCTTCTGCACTCAAGTCTCCAAATTGTGCTCTCTGCAACAGTCCTCCTCCACCCCAGTTTCCAAACTCTTCTCTCTGTAAGATCCTTCTGCACCCCAGTTTCCAAACTCTTCCCTCTGTAACATTCCTTCTGCACCCAGTCTCAAACCTTTGCTTTCTGTATCAGTCATTCTGCAATCAACCTCTCCAACCTCTGCTCTCTGTAACAGTCCTTCTGCAACCTCATTTCTCCAAATTCTGCTCTCTGCAACATTCCTTCTGCACCCCAATCTCCAACCTCTGTTCTCTGCAACAGTCCTTCTTCACCCAAGACTCCAATATCTGCTCTCTGCAACAGTCCTTTTGCACCTCAGTCTCCAAACTCTGCTCTCTGCAAAGGTCTATCTGCACCCCAGTTTCCAAACTCTTCTCTCTGTAAGATCCTTCTGCACCTCAGTTTCCAAACTCTTCTCTCTCTAACATTTTCTTCTGCACCCCAGTCTCAAACTCTGTTCTCTACAACAGTTCTTCTGTACAAGAGCCTTCAACCTTTATTCTCTGTAAGGGTCCTTCTTCACCCCAGTCTTCAACCTCTGCTTTCTGTATCTGTCCTTCTGCAACACAGTCTTCAAACTCTGCTCTCTGAAAAAGTCCTTCTGCAACTCACTCTGCAAACTCTGCTCTCTGCAACAGTCCTTCTGCACCCCAGTCTTCAACCTTGATCTCTGCAACAGTCCTTCTGCACCCCAGTCTCCAAACTCTGCTCTCTGTAATGATCCTTCTGCTCCCCATTCTACAAACTCTGCTTTCTGTATCAGTTTTTCTGAACCCCATTCTCCAACCTCTGCTCTCTGAAGGTTTCCTACTGCACCTAAGACTCCAACCTCTTCTCTCCACAACAGTCTTTCTGCACCCCAATCTCAAACCTCTGCTCTCTGCAACAGTCCTTCTGCACCTCAGGGTCCAACCTCTGCTCTCTCTAAGATCTTTCTGAAACCCAGTCTCCAACCTCTGCTTTCTACAATGGTCCTTCTGCACCCGAGTCTCCAAACTCTGTTCTCTACAACACTTATTCTGCACCCCATACTCCAACCTATTCTCTCTGTAACAGTACTTCTACACCCCACTCTCAAAACTCTGCTCTATGTAACATTCCTTCTGTACTGTAGTCTCAAACCTCTGCTCTCTGTAATGGTCTTTCTGCAACCCAGTCTCCAAACTCTGCATTCTGTATCAGTCCTTCTGCACTTCAGACTCCAAACTCTGTTCTCTGCAACAATCCTGCTGTACCCCAATCTCCAACCTCTGCTCTCTGCAACAGTCCTTCTTCACCTCAGTTTCCAACATCTGCTCTCAGTAAGATCCTTTTGCAACACAGTCTCTAACCTCTGCTCTCTGCATTGGTCCTTCTACATTTTAGTCTCCAACCTCCGCTCTCTGTAACAGTCCTTCTCCACTTCAGTCTCCAACCTATGCTCTCTGCAACAGTCCTGTGGCACCTTAATCTCCAAATGCTACCCTCTGCAACAGTCTTTCTCCACCCCAGTTTCCAACATCTGCTCTCTACAGCAGTCCTTCTGAACCCCAGTCTCCAATCTCTGCTTTCTGTATCAGTACTTCTGCACTCAAGTCTCTAACCACTGCTCTCAGCAACAGTTTTTCTCCACCCCAATCTCTAAAATCTTCTCCCCACAACAGTTCTTCTGCACCCCTGTCTCCAACCCCTACTCTCTGCAACAATCCTTCTGCACCCCAGTCTTCAACCTCCTCTATGCAACAGTCTTCTGCACCCCAGTCTTTAACATCTGATCTCTGCAACAGTCCTTCTCCACCCCAGTCTTCAAACTCTGCTCTCTGTAACAGTCCTTCTGTACTCTAGTTTCCAAACCCTTCTCTCTGTTAATGTCCTTTTGCAAACCAGTCTCTAACTCCTGCTTTCTGTATCAGTCCTTTTGCACTTACTTCTCCAATCTCTGCTCTCTGTACAGTCCTCCTGCACCTCAGTCTTCAAATTCTCCTCTCTGCAACAGTCCTTCGGCACCCCAATTTCCAACCGCTGCTCTCTGCAACAGTCCTTTTACACCCAAGTTTCCAACCTCTGCACTCCGCAACAGTCCTTCTGCACCTCAGTCTCCAACCTCTGCTCTCTGCAATGGTTTTTCTACACCTCACTCTTCAACATCTACTCTCTGTAACAGTCCTTCTGCACCTCAGTCTTCAAACTCTGCTCTCTGTATGATCCTTTTGAAAAGAAGTCTCCAAACTCTGCTTTCTGTAACAGTCATTCTGAACCCAGTCTTTAAACTCTCCTCTCTTTAACAGGCCTTCTGCACAACAGTCTCCATCCTCTGCTCTCTGTAACAGGCCTTCTGCACCCAAGTTTCTGAACTCTGCTCTCTTTAACAGTCCTTCTGCACCACAGTCTCCAAACTCTGCTCTCTGTAACAGTCCTTCTGCACGTCAGTCTCTAAACTCTGCTCTCTGTAAGAGTCCTTCTGCATTCTAGCCTCAACCATCTCCTCTCTGCACCCGTCTTTCTGCAACCCAGTCTTTAACTTCTGCACTCTCAACAGTCTTTCTGCACCTCAGTCTGAAAACTCTGCTCTCTGCAAGTATCCTTCTGCACTCCAGTCTCCAACCTCTGCTCTCTGTAACAGTCCTACTGCACCTCAGTCTCCAAACTCTGCTTTATATAAGATCCTTTTGCAACCCAGTATCCAAACTCTGGCCTCTGTAACAATCCTCTTGCTCCCCAGTCTCCAAACTCTGCTCTCTGTAACAGTCCTTCTGAACCTCACTCTGCAACCTCTGCTCTCTGCAACAGTCCTTCTGCACCCCAATCTCGAACCTCTGCTCTCTTCAACAGTCCTTCTGGACCTCACTATTTAAACTCTGCTCTCTGTAAGATCCTTCTGAAACCCAGTCTACAACCTATGCTTTCTGCAATGGTCCTTCAGCAGCAAACTCTCCTACCTCTGTTTTCTAAAACATTTATTCTGCACCCCAGTCTCCAACCTCTACTCTCTGTAACAGTCCTTCTATACCGCAGTCTCCAACCTCTGTTCTCTGAAAGGGTCCTTGTGCACCCCATCTCAAACCTCCGCTTTCTGTATCAATCCTTCTGCAACCCAGTCTTCAAACTCTGCTTTCTGTATCCAGTGTTCTGCACGCCAGGCTTCAACGTCTGCTCTCTGTAACAGTCCTTCTGCACCCCACTCTCCAACCTCTGTTCTCTAGAACAGTCCTTCTATACCCCAGTCTCCATAATCTACTCTGTTCAATGATCTTTCTGCACACCAGTCTCCAACTTCTGCTCTCTACAAAATTCTTTCTGCACCCCAGTATCCAAGTTTGCTCTCTACAATGGTCTCTCTGAAGCCCAGTCTCAAACCTTGTTCTCTACAACAGTTCTTCTGTACCGCAGTCTTCAAACTCTGTTCTCCATAAGGGTCCTTCTGCACCCCAGTCTCCAACTTCTGCTTTCTGTATCAGTCTTTCTTCACCACAGTCTCCAATCTCTGCTCTCTGTAAAAGTCCTTCTGCACCTCACTCTGCAACCTCTTCTCTCTGCAACAGTCCTTCCTCACCCCAGTCTCCAAAATATGCTCTCTGTAACACTCCTTTTCCACCGCAGTCTCCAACCTCTGCTCTCTGTAACCGTCCTTCTATACTTCAGTCTCCAACCTCTGCTCTCTGTAATGGTCATTCTGCACCCCCTTCTCCAAACTCTGCTTTCTTTATCAGTCCTTCTGTACCCCAGTCTCTAAACTCTGCTCTCTGTAACAGTCCTTCTGCACCTCAGACTCCAACCTATTTACTCTGCAACAGTACTTCTGCGCCCCAGTCTCCAATCTCTGCTCTCTGCAACAGTCCTTCTGCACCTCAGTGTCCGAACTCTGCTCTCAGTAACAACCTTCTGAATCCCAGTCTTCAACCTCTGCTTTCTGCAATGGTCTTTCTGCACCCCAGTCTCCAACCTCTGCTCTCTGTAAGAGTTCTTCTGTACCGCAGTCTCCAACCTCTGTTCTACATAAGGGTCCTTGTTTACCCCATCTTCAAACTCTGCTTTCTGTATCAGTCCTTCCGCAACCCAGTCTTCAAACTCTGCTTTCTGTATCCAGTGTTTTGCACGCCAGGCTTCAACATCTGCTCTCTGTAACAGTCCTTCTTCACCCTACTCTTCAACCTCTGTTCTCTAGAACAGTCCTTCTATACCCCAGTCTTCATAATCTACATTGTGCAATGATCTTTCTGCACCCCAGTCTCCAACGTCTGCTCTCTGCAAAAATCCTTCTGCATCCCAGTCTCCAAACTTTACTCTCTGTAACATTCCTTCTGCACCCAAGTCTCCAAGTTATCTCTCTGCAATGGTCTCTCTGCAGCCCAGTCTCCAACCTTGTTCTCTACAACAGTTCTTATGTACCGCAGTCTTCAAACTCTGTTCTCCATAAGAGTCCTTCTGCACCCCAGTCTCCAACCTCTGCTTTCTGTATCAGTCTTTCATCACAACAGTCTCCAAACTCTGCTCTCTGTAACAGTCTTTCTGCACCTCACTCTGCAACCTCTGCTCTTCTCAACAGTCCTTCTGCAACCCAGTCGTCAACCTCTTCTCTCTGCAACAGTATGTCCTTACCCCAGTCTCCAAAATATGCTCTCTGTAACACTCCTTTTCCACCGCAGTCTCCAACCTCTGCTCTCTGTAACAGTCCTTCTGTACTGCAGTCTCCAACGTCTGCTCTCTGTAATGGTCCTTCTGCACCCCAGTCTCCAAACTCTGCTTTCATTTTCAGTCCTTCAGCACCCCCGTCCCTAAACTCTGCTCTCTATAACAGTCCTTCTGCACCTCAGACTCCAACCTCTGCTCTCTTCAACAGTACTTCTGCGCCCCAATCTCCAACCTCTGCTCTCTGCAACAGTCCTTCTGCACCTCAGTGTCCGAACTCTGCTCTCTGTAAGAACCTTCTGAAACGTAGTCTCCAACCTCTGCTTTCTGCAATGGTCCTTCTGCACTCCAGTCTCCAACCTCTGCTCTCTGTAAAAGTCCTTCTGTACCGCAGTTTCAAACCTCTATTTTCTTTAAGGGTCCTTCTGCTCCCCAGTCTCCAACCTCTGCTTTCTTTATCAGTCCTACTGCCACACATTCTTCAAACTCTGCTCTCTGTAAGAGTTCTTCTGCACCTCAGTCTGCAATCTCTGCTCTCTAACACAGTCCTTCTGAACCCCAGTCTCCAATACCTACTCTCTGAAACAGTTCTTTTTCACCCCAGTCTCCAAACTCTGCTCTCGGAAACAGTCCTTCTGGACGCCAATCTCCAACCTCTACTCTCTGAAACAGTCCTTCTACACCCCAGTCTCCCATCTCTGCTCTCTGTAACAAGCCTTCTGCAACTCAGTCTAACACTTCTGCTCTCTTTAACAGTCCTTCTGCACCTCAGTCTGAAAATTCTGCTCTCTGCAACGATCTTTCTAAACCACAAACTCCAACCTCTTCTCTCTGCAACGATCCTTCTGCACCCAAATCTCCAAACTCTGCTCTCTGCAACAGTGATTCTGTACCCCAGACCCCAACCTCAGCTCTCTGAAAGATCCTTCTGCACCCAAGTCTCCAAATTCTACTCTCTGTAACAATTTTTCTGCACATCAGTCCCCAACCTCTGCTCTCAGCAATGGTCCTTATGCACCCCAGTCCCCAACTTCTGTTCTCTGCAAAAGCCCTTCTGTACCACAGTCTTCAACATCTGCTCTCTGTAACAGTCCTTCATTACTGCAGTCTCATACCTCTGCTCTCTGAAACGGTCCTTCTTGACCTCAGTCTCCCACCTGTGCTTTCAGTATCAGTCCTTCTGCACCCCAGTCTCCAAGCTCTGCTCTCTGTAACTTTTCTTCTGCACCTCAGTCTCCAACCTCTGCTCTCTGTATCAGTCCTTCTGCACCCCAGTCTCAAAATTCTGCTCTCTGAAAAAGTCCTTCTGCACCTCAGTCTTCAAAAACTGCTCTCTGCAACAGTCCTTCTGCACCCTAGTTTTTAACCTCTGCTCTCTGTATCAGTACTTCTGCACCTCAGTCTCCAACCTCTGCTCTCTGTATCAGTCCTTCTGCACCCCAGTCTCTAAACTCTGCTCTCTGGAACTGTCCTTCTATACCCCAGTCTCCATAATCTGCTCTCTGCAACGATCCTTCTGCACCCCAGTCTCCAACGTCTATTTTGCAACAGTTTTTCTGCAACCCAGTCTTCAAATTCTGCTCTCTGTAATTTCATTCTGTACCCCAGTTTCAAACATCTGCTCTCTGTAACATTCCTTCTGCAAACCTGTCTCCAATTCTGCTCTCTGCAATGGTCCCTCTGCACCCCAGTCTCCAACCTTGTTCTAAAAAACACTTCTTCATTACCGCAGTCTTCAACCCTTGTTCTCTGTAAGGGTCCTTCTTCACCCCAGTCTCCAACCTCTGCTTTCTGTATCAGTTTTTCTGCACCACAGTCTCCAAACTCTGTTCTCTGTAACAGTCCTTCTGCTCCTCACTCTGCAATTTCTGCTGTCTGCAACAGTTTTTCTACACCCCAGTCTCCAACATCATCTCTTTGTAACAGTCATTCTGTACTGCAGTCACCAAACTGTGCTCTCTGCAATGGTCCCTCTGTACCCGAGTCTCCAACCTTGATCTCAACAACAGTTCTTCTGTACCGCAGTGTTCAACCTCTATTCTCTTTAAGGGTCCTTCTCCAACCCAGTTTCTAACCTCTGCTCTCTGTAACAGTCCTTCTGCACCTGAGTCTCCAAACTCTGAGTTATGTATCAGTAATTCTGCACCCCATTATCCAACCTCTGCTGTCTTTAACAGTCATTCAGCACCCCAGATTCCAACTTCTGGTTTCTGCAACAGTCCTTCTACACCCCAGTCTCCAACCTCTGATATCTGAAACAGTCCTTCTGCACCCCAGTCTGAAAACTCTGCTCTATGCAATAATCCATCTGACCCCCAGTATCCAACCTCTACTCTCTGTAACAGTCCTTCTGTACCTCAGTCTCCAATCGCTGCTCTATGCAACAGTCCTTGTGCACCCAAGTCTCCAACATCTGCTCTCTGAATCAGTCCTTCGATGCCCCAATCTTCAAACTCTGCTCTCTGCAACAGTCCTTCCACACGCCAGTCTCCATACTCTGCTCGCCCCAACGATCCTTCTGCACCCCAGTCTCCAAACTCTGCTCTCTGCAACAGTCCTTCTACACTCCATTCTCCATTCTCTGCTCGACCCAAGGATACTTCTGCACCCAAGTCTCCAACATCTGTTCTCTACATCAGTTTTTCTGAACCCCAGTCTCAAACCTCTGCTCTCTGTAACAGTCCTTCCGTACTGCAGTCTGCAACCTCAGTTCTCCGTTAGGGTCCTTATGCACCTCAGTACCCAACATCTGCTTTCTGTATTAGTCGTTTTGCACCGCAGTCTCCAAACTCTTCCCTATGTAACAGTCTTTCTGCAACTCAGTCTGCAATGTCTGCTCGCTGCAACAGTCCATCTGCACCACAGTCTCCATCCTCTGCTCTCTGCAACAGTCCTTTTGCACCCCAGCCTTCAACATCTGCTCTCTGCAACAGTCATTCTCTACCCCAGTCTTCAAACTCTGCTCTCTTTAATAGTCCTTCTTTTCTGCATTTTCCAACTTCTGCTCTCTGTAAAGGTACTTCTGTGCCCGAGTCTCCAACCTCTGCTTTCTGTATCAGTCATTCTAAACCCCAGTCTCCAACCTGTGTTCTGTGTAACTGTCCTTCTGCACCTTAGTCTCCAACCTCTACTCTCTGCAACAGTCCTTCTACATCCAAGTGTAGAACCTCTGCTCTCTGCCACAGTCCTTCTGCACCCCAGTCTCCATCCTCTACTCTCTGCAACAGTCCTTTTGCACCCCAGTCTCCAACATCTGCTCTCTGCAACAGTCATTCTCCACCCCAGTCTCCAAACTCTGCTCTCTGTAACAGTCCATCTGAACTGCATTCTCCAAACTCTGCTCTCGGTAAGGGTACTTCTGCACCTGAGTCTCCAACCTCTGCCTTCTTTGTCACTCCTTCTGCACCCCAGTCTCCAAACTGTGCTCTGTGTAACTGTACTTCTGCACCTTAGTCTCCAACCTCTGCTCTCTGCTACACTTTTTCTAGACCCCAATTTACAAACTCTACTCTCTGCAACAGTCCTTCTACATTGCAGTCTAAAACCTCTGCTCTCTCCAACAGTCCTTCTGCACGCGAATCTTCAACCTGTACTCTCAGCAACAGTCCTTCTGAACCTCAATCTCCAACCTCTGGTCTCTGCAACATTCTTTCTGCACCCCAGTATCAAACCATTCCTCTCTGTAAAAGTCCGTCTGCACCCCAGTCTCCAACCTCTTCTCTCTGTAACGATCTTTCTGCACCTCAGTCTCTAACCTCTGCTCTCTGTAACAGTCCTTCTGCACCTCAGTCTCTAAACTATTTTCTCTGTAAGATCATTCTGAAACCCTGTCTCTTACTTCTACTCTCTATAACAGTTCTTCTGAAACCAGTCTTTAACCTCTGCTCTCTACAACAGTCCTTCTGCACCCAAGTCTCCAACCTGTGCTCTCTGTAAAAGTCCTTCTGCACCCCAGTCTCCAAACTCTGCTCTCTGTAAAGATCCTTCTGCACCCTAGTCTCGAACCTCTGCTCTCTGCAATGATCCTTCTGCACCTCAGTCTCCAACCTCTGCTCTCTGCAATGATCCTTCTGCACCCCAGTCTCAAACCTCTGCTAGCTGCAACAGTCCTTGTGAACCCAATTCTCCAACATCTGCTTTCTGCAACAGTTGTTCTGTACCTCAGTCTGAAAACTCTGCTCTCTGCGATAATCCATCTGCACCCTAGTCTCCAACTTCTGCTCTCTGTAACAATCCTTCTGTACCTCAGTCTCCTATCACTGCTCTATGCAACAGTCCTTCTGCACCCAAGTCTCAAACATCTGCTCTCTGCAAAAGTCCTTCTACACCCTAGTCCCCATACTCTGCTAGCCTAGACTATCTTTCTGCACCCCAGGCTCCAACATCTGTTCCGTACATCAGTCCTTCTGCAACTCAGTCTGCAACTTCTGGTCTCTACAACAGTCCTTCTTCACCCCACTCTCTATCTTCTGCTCTCTGCAGCAGTCCTTTTGCACCCCAGTCTCCAACATCTGCTCTCTTCATCAGTCATTCTCCATCACAGTCTCCAATCTCTGCTCTCTGTAACAGTTCTTCTGTACTGCATTCTCCAACCTCTGCTCTCTCTGAGGGCACTTCTGCACCTGAGTCTCGAACCTCTGCTTTCTCTATCAGTTCTTCTGCACCCCAATCTCCAACTTCTGCTCTGTGTAACTGTACTTCTGCAACTTAGTCTTCAAGTCTGCTCTCTGCTACAGTCCTTCTGGACCCCAATCTCCAACGTCTACTCTCTGCAACAGTCCTTCTACATCCCAGTCTAGAACCTCTGCTCTCTGAAACAGTCCTTCTGCACTTCAGTCTCCAACCTCTGCTCTCTGCAACTGTCCTTCTGCACCTCAGTCTCCAACCTAAACTCTCTGTAACAGTGCTTCTGCACTTCAGTCTCCAACCTCTGCTCTCTGTAAGATTTTTCTGCAACTCAGTCTCCAAACTCTGCTCTCTGTAACAGTCCTTCATTACCCCAGTCTCCAATCTCTGCTCTCTGAAACAGACCTTCTGCACCCCAGTCTCAGAACTCTTCTCTCTGTTTCAGTCCATCTGCAACCCAGTCTCCAACCTCTGCTCTCTGCAACAATCTTTCTGCACCCCAGTCTCATACCTGTGCTCGCTATAACAGTCTTTGTGTAACCCAGTCTACAACATATGCTCTCTGCAACAGTTTTTCTGTACCTCAGTCTGAAATCTCTTCTCTCTGCAATAATCCTTCTGCACGCAGTCTCCAACCTCTGTTCTTAGTAACAGTCCTTCTGTACCTCAGGCTCAAAACTCTGCTCTCTGTAAGACCCTTCGGAAACCCAGTATTCAAACTCTGCTGTCTGTAACAGTCTTTCTGCACCCAGTCTCTAAACTCTGCTCTCTGTAACAGGCCTTCTGTATCTCAGTCTTCAAACTTTGCTCTCTGTACGAGGCCTTCAGAACCCCAGTCTCCAACTTCTACTCTCTGCAACGATATTCTGCACCCCATTCTCCAACCTCTGCTCTCTACAACTGTCCTTTTGCACCCCAGTCTCCAACATCTGCTCTCTGAAAGATCTTTCTGCACACCAGTATCCAACCTCTGCTCGCTGTAACTGTCCTTCTGTACCGGATTCTCCAAAAATTGCCCTCTGTAACGGTCCTTCTGCACCCCAGTCTCCAAAATCTGCTTTCTTTATAATTCCTTCTGCACCCCAGTCTCCAAACTTTGCTCAATGTAACAGTCTTTCTGCACCTCAGTCTCCAACCTCTGCTTTCTGCAACAGTCCTTCTGCACCCAAGTCTTCAACTTCTGCTCTCTGAAACAGTCCTTCGACACCCTAGTCTTCAACCTCTGCTCTCTGCAACAGTCCTTCTAAAGCCCAGTCTTTATACTCTGATCGCCCCAACAATCCTTCTGCACCCCAGTCTCCAAACTCTGCTCTCTGCAACAGTCCTTCTACACTCCATTCTCCATTCTCTGCTCGCCCCAACGATACTTCTGCACCCCAGTCTCCAACATATGTTCTCTACATCAGTTCTTCTGCACCCCAGTCTCCAACCTCTACTCTCTGTAACTGTCCTTCTGTACCACAGTCTGCAACGTCGGTTTTCCGTTAGGGTCCTGATGCATTCCAGTACCCAACATCTGCTTTCTGTATCAGTCGTTTTTCACCACAGTGTCCAAACTCTGCCATCTGTAACAGTCCTTCTGCAACTCAGTCTCCAACATCTGCTCTCTGAAACAGTCATTCTCCACCACAGTCTCCAAACTCTGCTCTCTGTAATACTACTTGTGTACTGCATTTTCAAACTTCTGCTCTCTGTAAGGGTACTTCTGCACCCGAGTCTCCAAACTCTGCATTCTGTATCAGTCCTTCTGAACCCCAGTCTCCAACCTGTGCTCTGTGTAACTGTCCTTCTGCACCTTAGTCTGCAACCTCTACTCTCTGCAACAGTCCTTCTACATCCCAGTGTAAAACCTCTGCTCTCTGCAAAAGTCCTTCTGCACCCCAGTCTCCATCCTCTACTCTCTGCTACAGTTCTTTTGCACCCCAGTCTCCAATATCTGCTCTCTGCAACAGTCATTCTCCACCCCAGTCTCCAACTTCTGCTCTCTGTAACAGTCCATTTGTACTGCATTCTCCAAACTCTGCTCTCAGTAAGGGTACTTCTGCACCCGAGTCTCCAACCTCTGCTTTCTGTGTCACTCCTTCTGCACCCCAGTCTCCAAACTGTGCTCTTTGTAACTGTACTTCTGCACCTTAGTCTCCAACTTCGGCTCTCTGCTACACTCCTTCTGGACCCCAATTTCCAAACTCTACTCTCTGCAACAGTCCTTCTACATTGCAGTCTAAAACCTCTGCTCTCTGCAACAGTCCTTCTGCACGTCAATTTCCAACCTCTACTCTCAGCATCAGTCCTTCTAAACCTAAGTCTCCAAACTCTGCTCTCTGCAACATTCCTTCTGTACCCCAGTATCCAACCATTGCTCTCTGTAAAAGTCCATCTGCACCCCAGTCTCCAACCTCTGCTCTCTGTAACGATCCTTCTGCACCTGTCTCGAACCTCCGCGCTCTGTAACAGTTCTTCTGAACCTCAGTCTCTAAACTCTTTTCTCTGTAAGATCCTTCTGAAACCCAGTCTCCAACGTCTCCTCTCTGTAACAGTCCTGAAACCTATGCTCTCTGCAGCAGTCCTTCTGTACCTCAGTCTCCAACCTCTGCTTTCTTCTACAATCCTTCTTCAAACAAATCTCCAACCTTTGCTCTCCACAACTTTCCGTCAGCACCCAAGTCTTTAACCTGTGCTCCCTGTAAAAGTCCTTCTGAACCCCATTCTCCAAACTCTGCTCTCTGTAACGATCCTTCTGCACCCCAATCTCGAACCTGTGCTCTCTGCAACGATTCTTCTTCACCTCAGTCTCCAACCTCTGCTCTCTGCAACGATTCTTCTGCACCCCAATCTAAAACCTCTGCTAGCTGCAACAGTCCTTTTGAAACCAAGTCTCCAACATCTGCCTCGTGCAACAGTTGTTCTGTACCTCAGTCTGAAAACTCTGTTCTCTGCAATAATCCATCTGCACCCCAGTCTCCAACTTCTGCTCTCTGTAACAGTCCTTCTGTACTTCAGTCTCCAATCACTGCTCTATAAAACAGTCCTTCTGCACCCATGTCTCCAACATCTGCTCTCTGCAAAAGTCCTTCTACACCCTAGTCTTTATACTCTGCTCGCCTAAACGATCCTTCTGCACCCCAGGCTCAAACATCTGTTTCCTACATCAGTCCTTCTGCAACTCAGTCTGCAAACTCTGGTCTCCACAACAGTCCTTCTAAACCCCACTCTCTATCTTCTGCTCTCTGCAGCAGTCCTTTTGCACCCCAGTCTCCAACATCTGCTCTCTTCAACAGTCATTCTCCACTCCAGTCTCAAATCTCTGCTCTCTGTAACAGTTTTTCTGTACTGCATTCTCCAACCTGTGCTCTCTCTAAGGGTACTTCTGCACCTGAGTCTCGAACCTCTGCTTTATGTGTCAATCCTTCTGCACCCCAATCTCCAACCTCTTCTCTGTGTAACTGTACTTCTGCACCTTAGTCTCTAGTCTGCTCTCTGCTACAGTCCTTCTGGACCCCAATCTCCAACATCTACTCTCTGCAACAGTCCTTCTACATCTCAGTCTAAAACCTCTGCTCTCTGCAATAGTCCTTCTGCATCTCAGTCTCCAACCTCTGCTCTCTGCAACTGTCCTTCTGCACCTCAGTCTCCCACCTCCATCGTCTGTAACAGTTTTTCTGCACTTCAGTCTCCAACCTCTGCCCTCTGTAAGATCCTTCTGCAACCCAGTCTCAAGACTCTGCTTTCTGTAACAGTCCTTCATTACCCCAGTCTCCAAACTCTGCTCTCTGTAACAGACCTTCTGGACCCAAGACTCCAAATACTTCTCTCTACAACATTCCTTCTGCACACCAGTCTCCAACCTGTGCTTTCTGCAACGATCCTTCTGCACCCCAGTCTCATACCTGTGCTCTCTGCAAAAATCCTTCTGCACACCAGTCTCTAAACTCTGCTCTCTGAAACAGTCCTTGTGAACCCCAGTCTCCAACATCTTCTCTCTGCAAAAGTTCTTCTGTACCTCAGTCTGAAATCTCTGCTCTCTACAATAATCCATCTACAGCCCAGTCTCCAAACTCTGCTCTCTGTAACAGTCCTTCTGTACCTCAGTCTCCAATCTCTGCTCTATGAAACAGTCCATCTGCACACAAGTCTTCAACATCTGCTCTCTAAAACAGTCCTTCTACACCCATACTTTAACCTCTGCTCTCTTCAACAGTCCATCTACACCCCAGTCTCTATACTCTGCTCGCCCCAACGATCCTTCTGCACAACAGTCTCCAACGTCTGCTCTCTGCAACAGTCCTTCTGTAAATCAGTCTCCAACCTCATCTCTCTGTAAGACCCTTCTGAAACCCAGTCTACAAACTCTGCTCTCTGTAACAGTCCTTACGCACCCCAGTCTCCAATCTCGTCTCTCTGTAACAGGCCTTGTGCACACCAGTCTCCAAACTCTGCTCTCTGTAAGAGGACTTCTGCACCCCAGACTCCAACCTCTACTCTCTGCAAGGATCCTTCTGGACCCCAATCTCCAACCTCTGCTCTCTACAACAGTCCTCCTTCCCCCAGTCTCCAACCTCTGGTCTCTGCAAGATCCTTCTGCACACCAGGCTCCAAATGTTGCTCGCTGTAACAGTACTTATGCAACCCAGTCTCCAAACTCTGCTCTCTGTAACTATAATTCTACACCTCAGTCTCCAACCTCTGCTTTCTGCAACAGTCCTTCTGCACCCCAGTCTCCAAACTGTGGTCTCTGCAACAGTCCTTCTGCACGTCAGTCTTAAAACGCTGTTCTCTTCTTCGATCCTTTTGAACCTCAGTCTCCAACTACTACTCTCTGTAACAGTCCTTCTGCACCTGGATCCCCAACATCTTGTCTCTGTTAGATCATTCTTAAACCCAGTCTCCACACTCTGTGATCTGTAACAGTCTTTCTGGAACCCTTCTCCACACACTGCTCTCCTTAACATGCCTTCTGCACTCCAGTCTCCAGCCTCTGCTCTCTGTAGGATTTTTCTGCACCCTCGTCTCCAACCTCTGCTATCTTTAAAGGTCTTTTGTCACCTCAGTCGCCAACCTCTGTTCCCTGCAAAAGTCCTTCTGCAACCCAGTCTTCAAACTCTTCTCTCTGTAACAGTTCTTCTGCACCACAGTCTCCAAACTCTGCTCTCTATAATGGTCCTTAGGCACCCCAGTGTCAAATCTCTGCTTTCTGTATCAGTCCTTCTACACCTCAGTCTCCAACCGCTGCTGTATTTAACAGTCCTTCTGCACCTCAGTCTTCAACCTATGCTATCTGCAATTGTCCTTCTGCATCTCAGTCTTCAAACTCAGCACTCTGTAACAGTCCTTCTGCATCTCAGTCTCCAAACTCTACTCTCTGTAAGATCCTTTTGCAAACCAATCTCCAATCTCTGCTCTCTGTAACAGTCTTTCTGCATCCCTTCTCCAAACTTTGCTCACTTTAACAGGCTTTCTGAACATAGTCTCCAAAATCTACTCTCTGGAACAGTCCATCTGCACAGAAGTCTCCAACATCTGCTCTCTGCAACAGTCATTATGCACCCCAGTCTCCAACATCTGTTCTCTACATTAGTCCTTCTGCACATCAGTCTGAATACTCTGCTCTCTGCCACGAAACTTCTGCACCCCAGTCTCCAAACTCTGTTCTCTGCAACAGTCCTTCTGCACCCCAGTCTCCAAACTCTGCTCTCTGTAACAGTCCTTCAGCACCCCAGTCTCCAAAAACTGCTTACTGTATCAGTCTTTCTGCACCACAGTCTCCAAACTCTGCTCTCTGTAACAGTCCTTCTGCAACTAAGTCTCCAAACTCTGCTCTATGCAACAGTCCTTCTGCACCCCAGTCTCCAACCTCTGCTCTCTGCAGTAATCCTTCTGCACCCCAGTCCCCAACCTCTGCTCTCTGCCACAGTCCTTCTGCATTCCAGATTCCAAACTCTTCTCACTGTAAGATCCTTCTGCAAAAGAGTTTCCAACCTCTTCTCTCTTCAAAGTTCTTTCTGCACCTCAGTCTCCAACCTCTGTTCTCTGCATCAGTCCATCTGCGCCACACTCTCCAACATCTACTCTCTGCAAGAGTTCTTCTTCACACCAGTCTCCAACCTCTGTTCTCTGTAACAGTCCTTCTGTACTGCAGTCTCCAACCACTGCTCTCTGTAAGGGTCCTTCTGCACCCGAGTTTCCAAACTCTATTTTGTGTAACTGTCCTTCTGCACCTTAGTCTTTAACCTCTGCTCTCTGCTACAGTCCTTCTGCACCCCAATTTCCTTCCTCTACTCTCTGCAACAGTCCTTCTACATGCCAGTCTAAAACCTCTGCTCTCTGCAATAATTCTTCTGCACCCCAGTCTCCATCCTCTGCTCGCTGTATCAATCCTTCTGCACCCCAGGTTTCAAACTCTGCTCTCTTTAATGATCCTTCTGCACAACAGTCTCGAACCTCTGCTCTCAAAAACGATCCGTCTGCACCTCAGTCTCCATCCTCTGCTCTCTGCAAAGATTTTTTTGCACCCAAGTCTCAAAACTCTGCTAGCAGCCACAGTCCTTGTGAAACCCAGTCTCCAACATCTGCTCTCTGCAACAGTTCTTCCGTACCTCAGTCTGAAACTCTGCTATCTGCAACAATCCTTCTGCACCCCAGTCTTCAAACTCTACTCTCTGTAACAGTCCTTCTGTACATCAGTCTCCAACCTCTGGTTTCTGTAAGACCCTTTTAAAATTAGTCCACAAACTCTGCTCTCTGAAACACATTCTGCACCCCAGTCTCCAATCTCTGCTCTATGTAACAGGCGTTTTGCACCCCAGTCTCCAAACACTGCTCTCTGTAAGAGGAATTCTTCACTCCAGTATTCAACATCTACTCTCTGCAACGATGCTTGTGCACCCCAGTCTCCAACCTCTGCTCTCTGAAAAAGTTTTTCTTCACCACAGTCTCCAAACTCTGCTCTCTGAAAGAAACTTTTACAACCCAGTCTCCAACGTCTGCTCTCTGCCACAGTCCTTCTGCATCCCAGACTCCAAACTCTTCTCACTGTAAGATCCTTCTGCACTCCAGTCTCCAACCTCTGCTCTCTTCAAAGTTCTTTCTGCACCCCAGTCTCCATCCTCTGTTCTCTATAACAGTCCTTATGTACTGCAGTCTCCAACCACTGCTCTCTGTAAGGGTCCTTCTGCACCCGAGTCTCCTAACACTGTTCTTTGTAACTGTCCTTCTGAACCTTAGTCTCCAACCTCTGCTCTCTGCTACAGTCCTTCTACATGCCTGTCTAAAACCTCTGTTCTCTGCAATATTCCTTCTGCACCCCAGTCTCCAAACTCTGCTCTCTGTATCAACCCTTCTGCACCTCAGTCTCCAAGCTTTGCTCTCTGTAACGATCCTTCTGCACATCAGTCTCCAAACTCTACTCTTTGTAACAGTGCTTGTGCACCTCAGTTTCCAACCTCTTCTCTCTGTAGAATCTTTCTGCAACCCAGTCTCCAAACTCTGCTCTCTGTAATAGTCCTCGTGCACCCCAGTCTCCAAACTCTGCTCTCTGTACCAGGCTTTCTTCACCCCAGTTTCCTACATCTGCTCTCTGTATCTATCCTTCTGCACCCCAGTCTTCAACCTCTGCTCTCTGCAACAATCCTTCTGCATCCTGTCTTCAACCTCTGCTCGCTGCAACAGTCCTTGTGCACCCAGTCTCCAACATCTTCTCTCTGCAACAGTTCTTCTGTACCTGATTCTGAAACTCTGCTCTTTGCAACAATCCTTCTGCACCCCAGTCTTCAAACTCTACTCTCTCTAACAGTCCTTCTGCACATCAGTCTCCAACATCTGCTTTCTGTAAGACCCTTTTAAACTTAGTCCACACACTCTGCGCATTGAAACACATTCTGCACCCCAGTCTCCAATCTCTGCTCTCTGTAACAGGCCTTCTGCACCCCAGTCTCCAACCAGTGCGCTCTGTAAGATAAATTCTTCACCCCAGTCTCCAACAGATACTCTCTGCAACGATGCTTGTGCATACCAGACTCCAACATCTGCTCTCTGCAACAGTCCTTCTGCACCCCAGTCTCCAAACTCTGTTCTCTGCAACAGTCGTTCTTCATCCCAGTGTCATACCTCTGCCCTCTATACCAGTTCTTCTGTACCAAAGTCTCCAACCTCTGCTCTCTTTATCCATCCTTCTGCACCCCAGTATCCAATATCTGCTTTCTCTATAAGTTCTTCTGCACCCCAGTCTCCAATATCTGCTCTCTTTAACAATCTTTCTGCACTGCAGTCTCCAACCTCTGCTTTCTGTAAAAGTCCTCCTGCACCACAATCTCCAAAATCTGCTCTCTGCAACATTCCTTCTGCACCCCAGTCTCCTACCTGTGCTCTCTGTAAAAGTCCTTCTGCACCCCAATCTCAAACCTATGCTCTCTGCAATGATCTTTCTGCACCTCAGTCTCCAACTTCTACTCTCTGCAACGATTCTTCTGCATCCCAGTCTCAAATATATGAACTCTGTAACAGTCCTTCTACACCTCAGTCTTCAACCTCTGCTCTCTGCAACAGTCTTTTTGCACCCCAATCTTTAACATGTGCTCTCTTCAACAGTCATTCTATACCCCAGTATCCAACCTCTGCTCTGCTCTCTTAAACAGTCCGTCTGCACCCCACTCTCCAACATCTACTCTCTGTAACAGTCCTTCTGCACCTCATTCTCCAAACCTCTCTGAAAGAAACTTCTACAACCCAGTCTCCAAACTCTGCTCTCTGTAACAGTCCTTCTGCACCCCATTCATCAACATCTATTCTCAGTAACGGTCCTTATGCACCCCAGTCTCCAACCTGTGCTCTCCGCAAAAGTCCTTCTGTACCCCAGTCCCCAACGTAAGCTCTCTGAAAGATCCTTCTGCACCCAAGTCTCCAAACTCTACTCTCTGTAACAGTCCTTCTGCACCCCAGTCTCCAAACTATACTCTCTGTAACAATCCTTCTGCTCATTAGTCTTTAGCCTCTGCTCTCCACAATGGTCCTTTTGCACCTCAGTCTCTAACTTCTGTTCTCTGCAACAGTCATTCTGCACCACAGACTGCAACATCTGCTCTCTGTAACAGTCCTTTTGTACTGCAGTATCCAACCTCTGCTCTTTGTAACGGTCCTTCTGTACCCCAGTTTCTCACCTCTGCTTTCGGTATCAGTCCTTCTGCACCCCAGTCTCCAACCTCTTCTCTCTGTAACATTCCTTCTGCACCTCAGTCTTCATCTCTGCTCTCTGTATCAGTCCTTCTGCACCCCTGTTTAAAAACTCTGCTCTCTGAAACAGTCCTTCTGAACCTCAGTCTCCAACAACTGCTTTCATCAACAGTTCTTCTACACACCAGTCTCAAAACTCTGCTCACTGGGACAGTACTCTTATACCCCCATCTTCATAATCTTCTCACTGCAACGATCCATCTGCACCTTATTCTTCAACGTCTGCTCTGCAACAGTCTCTCTGCAACCCAGTCTTCAAACTCTGCTCTCTATAAGATTCTTCTGTACCCCAGTTTCCAAACTCTGCTCTCTGCAACGATCCTTCTGCACGCCAGTCTCCAACGTCTCCTCTTCTCAACAGTCCTTCTGCACCCCAGTCTCCAATCACTGCTCTCTGTAATATTCATCCTGCCCCACAGTCATCAACCACTGCTCTCTGTGAAATCCTTCTGAAATTCAGCCTCAAAACTCTGCTCTCTATAACAGTCCTTGTGACACCCAGTCTCCAACTTCTGCTCTCTGTTGCAGGCCTTATGAACCCCAGGCTCCAAACTCTGCTCTCTTAAACAGTCCTTCTGCACGCCAGTCTGCAACCTCTGCTCTCTGTAACGGTCCTTCTGCACCCCAGTCTTACACCTCTGCTTTCTGTATCATAATTTTTCACCCGAGTCTCCAAAGTCTGCTCTGTGTAACAGTCCTTCTGCATCTCAGTCTCCAACCTCTGCTCTCTGCAACAGTCCTTCTGCACCCCAGTCTCCAACCTCTGCTTTCTGTGACATTTCTTCTGCACACCATTCTCCAACCTGTGCTCTCTGTAACTGTCCTTCTGCACTGCAGTCTCCAACCTATTCTCTCTGTAACGATCCTTCTGCAGCCCAGTCTCCACCTCTGCTGTCTTCAATGATTTTTCTGCAACTCAGTATCCAACTTCTGTTCTCTTCAATGATCCTTCTGCCCCTTAGTCTCAAACCTCTACTCTCTGTAACTATTTTTCTGCACCTCCGTCTCCAACCTCTGCTCTCTTCAACCGTCCTTCTGCACCCCTTTCTCCAAACTCTGCTCTCTGCAACCGTCCTTCTGCACCCCTTTCTCCAACCTCTGCTCTCTGCAATGATCCTTATGTGCCCCAGTCTCCAACATCTGCTCTCTGTAACGGTTCTTCTGCACCCCAGTCTCAAAACTCTGTTTTCTGTGTAAGTCCTTCTGAACCACAGTTTCCAACCTATGCTCTCTGTAACAGTCCTTCTGTACTGCAGTCTCCAACCTCTACTCTGTATAAGGTTCATTCTAGATCCAAGTCTCCAACCTCTGCTTTCTGTATCAGTCCTTCTGCAACCCAGTCTCCAACATCTGCTCTCTGTAACAGTCCTTCTACACTCCAGTCTTTAACCTCTGCTCTGTGGAACAGTCCTTCTGTAACCCAGTTTCCAATCGCTCCTCTCTGCTACGGTTGTCCTTCTGCATCCCAGTATCCAACATCTGCTTTCTGCAACCGTCCTTCTGCACCCAAGTCTCTGACCTCTGCTCTCTGAAAGGATCCTTCTGCACCTCAGTTTCCAACCTCTGCGTTCTGTATCAGTCCTTCTGCACCCCAGTCTTCATCCACTGCTCTCTTTAACAGTCGTCCTGCACCTCAGTCTCAAACCCCTGCTCTCTAAAATCCTTCTGCAACCCAGCCTCAAAACTCTGCTCTCTATATCAGTCCTTCTGCAACCCAGCCTCAAAACTCTGCTCTCTATAACTGTCCTTCTGCAACCCAGTCTCCAACCTCTGCTGTCTGTAGCAGGCCTTCTGCATCCCAGTCTCCAAACTCTGTTCTCTGAAACAGTCCTTCTTCAAGCCAGTCTCCGACCTCTACTCTCCTTAATGGTCTTACTGCACCCCAGTCTCCCATCTCAGCTTTCTATATCATAATTTTTCACCCCAGTCTCCAACGTCTTCTCTGTGTAACAGTCCTTCTGCACCCCAGTCTCCAACCTCTGCTATCTGCAACATTTCTTCTGCACCCCAGTCTCCAACCTGTGCTCTCTGTAACAGTCCTTGTGAACACCAGTCTCTCACATCTGCTCTCTATAACGATTCTTCTGCAGCCCAGTCTTCACCTATGCTCTCTGCAATGATTCTTCTGCAACTCAGTCTACATACTCTGCTCTCTGTAACAGTCCTTCTACACCCCAGGATCCAACATTTGTTCTCTGCAACATTTCTTCTACACCCAGGTCTCCACTCTGTGCTCTCTGTAACTGTCCTTCTGCACCTCAGTCTGAAAATGCTGCTCTCTGCAACAATCCTTCTGCACCCCAGTCTGTAACCTCTGCTCTTTTAACACTCCTTCTGCACCTCTGTATCCAAAAAGCTCTCTGTAAGATCATTCTGCAACCCTGTCTCGAAACTGTGCTATCTGTAACAATCCTTCTACAACCCAGTCTCCAACCTCTGCTCTCTGCGACAGTCCTACTGAACCACAGTCTCCAATCTCTGCTGTCTGCAACAGTCCTTCTGCACCCAGGTCTCCAACATATACGTTCTGTAAGATCCATCTGCACCGCAGTCTCCAAACTCTGCTCTCTGTAACAGTCCTTCTGCACCCCAGTATCTAACCTCTGCTCTGTGCAACAGTCCTACTGCAACACAGTCTCCATCCTCTACTCTCTGTAAGATTCTTCTGCACGGCAGTCTCCAAATTCTGTTCTCTGCAACAGTCATTCTGCACCCCGGTATCCAACCTGTGCTCTGTGTAAAAGTCCTTCTGTACTGCAGTCTCCAAACTCTACTGTCTCTAATGGTCCTTCTGCACCCCAGTCTCTAACATCTGCTCTCTGTATCAGTCCTTCTGCACCTATATCTCCAACCGCTACTCGTTGCAACAGTCCTTCTGCACCCCTGTCTCCAATCTTTGCTCTCTGCCACATTTCTTCTACACTCAGATCTCCAAACTGTGCTATCTGTAACTGTCATTCTGCACCGCAGTCTCAAACCTCTGCTCTCTATAACAGTCCTTCTGTACCTCAGTCACAAACATCTGCTCTCTGTAACAGCCCTTCTGCACCCCAGTCTCCAAACTCTGCTCTCTATAACAGTTCTTCTGCACCCCAGTCTCGAACCTCTGCTCTCTGTAACAGTCCTTCTGTACCTCAGTCACAAACATCTGCTCTCTGTAACAGCCCTTCTGCACCCCAGTCTCCAAACTCTGCTCTCTATAACAGTTCTTCTGCACCCCAGTCTCGAACCTCTGCTCTCTGTAACAGTCCTTCTGCACCCGAGTCTCTAAACTCTGCTCTCTGTAACAATCCTTCTGCACCCCAGTCTCCAACCTTTTCTCCATGTGCAGTTCTTCTGCAACACAATCTCCAACCTCTGCTCTCTGTAACGGAACTTCTGCAACCCAGTCTCAAACATCTGCTCTCTGCAACGATCCTTCTTCTACCCATTCTGCAAACTCTGCTCTCTGTAACACTCCTTTTGTATCGCAGTCTACAACCTCTTCTCTTTGTAATGGTCCTTCTGCTCACCAATTGCCAAACTCTGGTTTCTGTAACAGTCATTCTACACCTCAGACTGCAAACTCTGCTCTCTATAAAAGTCCTTCTACTCCTCATTCTGAATCCTCTGCTCTCTGCAACGATCTTTCTGCACCCCAGTCTTAAACCAGTGCTCTCTGTAAAAGTTCTTTTCCACCTAAGTCTCCAACGTCTGCTTTCTGCAACACTCCTTCTGCACCCCAGTCTCAAACCTCTGCTCTCTTCAACAGTCCTTCTATACCCCAGTCTCCAACCTCTGCGCTATGCAAAGATCCTTCTGCACCACAGTCTTGAACGTCTGTTCTCGGCAACAGTCTTTCTGACCCCAGTCTCCAGCCTCTGCTCTCTGTAAGTTCCTTCTGCACCCCAGGTTCCAAACTCTGCTCTCTGTGACATTCCTTCTGAACCCCAGTCTCCAGCCTCTTCTCTTTGTAACAGTACTTCTGTACCACAGTCTCCAATCATTGCTCACTGCAACATTTCTTCTCCACACCACTCTCCAAACTGTGCTCTCTGTAACTATCTTTCTTACCCCAGTCTCCAACCTCTGCTCTGTAACGATCCTTCTGCACCTCAGTCTTCAACCTCTGCTCTCTGCAATGATCTTTCTGAACCTCAGTTTGCAACCTCTGCTCTCTGCAACGATCCTTCTGCACCCCAGTTTCGAACCTCTGCTCTCAGTAACAGTCCTTCTACACCTCTGTGTCCAACCTCTCCACTCTATACCAATCCTTCTGCACCTCAGTCTTCAACGTCTGCTCTCTTTAACAGTCCTTCTGCACCTCAGTCTTCAAACGATTCTCTCTGTAACAGTCCTTCTGCACCACAGTCTCCAACGTCTACTCTCTGTAACAGTTCTTCTTCACCCCAGTCTCAAACATCTGCTCTCTGCAACACTCCTTCTGCAACCCAGTCTCAAACCTCTGCTCTCTGTAACAATCCTTCTTCACCTCAGTCTCAAAACTCTGTACTCTGCAACGTTCCTTCTGCACCTCAGTCTCAAACCTCTACTCTCTGTAACAGTTCTTCTGCACCTCATTCTCCAAGCTCTTCCCTCTGTAGTAACCTTCTCCAACCTAGTCTCCAAACTCTGCTCTCTGTAACAGTCCTTTTGCACACGAGTCTCCAAACTCTGCTCTCTGCACTGATCCTTCTTCACACCAGTCTCCAACCTCTGCTCTCTGAAACAGTACTTCTGAACTCCAGTCTCCAACATTTGCTCTCTGCAACAGTCCTTCTGCAACTCAGTCTGAAAACTCTGCTCTATGCAACGATCATTCTGCACCTCAGTCTCCTACCTCTGCTCTCTGTAAGACCCTTCTGCATCGCAATCTCCAAATTCTGCTCTCTGTAACAGTCCTCCTGTACCACAGTCTCCAACCTTTGCTTTTTGTAAGATTCTTGTGCACTCCAAATTCCATACTCTGCACTCTGTAACATTTCTTCTCCAACCCAGTCTCCAACCTCTGTTCTTTGCAACAGTCCTTCTGCTCCCCAGTCTAAGACATCATGTCCTTCTGTATCGCAGTCTCATACCTGTGCTCTTTGTAAGAGACCATCTACACCCCAGCCTCCAACCTCTGCTTTCTGTATCAGTCTGTCTGAAAGCAGTCTCCAACCGCTGTTCTCTGTATCTATCCTTCTGCACCTCAGTCTCCAAACTCTGTTCTCTGCAACAGTCTTTATGCACCTCAGTCTCCAACCTCTACTCTCTGTAACAGTCCTTCTGCACTTCAGTCTCCAACCTCTGCTCTCAGTACCATCCTTCTAAAACCCAGTCTCCAAACTCTACTCTCTGTAACAATCCTTCTGCACACCAGTCTCCAACCTCTGCTCTCTGAAACGATCCTTTTTAACCCCAGTCTCTAATGTCTTCTCTCTGCAACAGTCCTTTTGCACCCCAGTCTTCAATATCTGCTCCCTGCAACAGTCATTCTGCACTTAAGTTGGAAAGCTCTGCTGTATGCAACGAACCTACTGCACCTCAGTCTCCGAACTCTGCTCTCTGTAAGATCCTTCTGCAACCCAGTCTTTAAACTCTGCACTCGGTAATCGTCCTTCTGCACAACAGTCTCCAACCTCTGCTCTCAGCAAGAGGACTTCTGCAACACAGTCTCTAACCACTGCTCCCTGCAACAGGCCTTCTGCACCCCAGTCTTCAAACACTTCTCTCTGCAAAAATTCTTCTTCACAGCAGTCTCCAACCTTTGCTCATTGCAAAAGTCCTCTTGCACCACAGTCTCCAAAATCTGCTCTCTGTAAGATCCATCTGAACCCCAGTCTCCAACCTCTGCTCTCTGTAACAGTCCTTCTGCACACCAGTCTCCAACCTCTGCTCTCTGTAACAGTTCTTCTGCACAACAGTCTCCAAACTCTGCTCTCTGTAACAGTTTTTCTGTACCTCATTCTCCAACTTCTGATCTCTGCAACAGTCTTTCTGAACCCCACTCTCCAACCTCTGCTCTCTGCAAAAGTCCGTCTTCACCCCAGTCCCTAACATCTGCTCTCTGCAACAGTCCTTCTACACCCCAGTCTACAAATCTGCTTTCTGCAACAATCTTTCTAAAACCCAGTCTCCAACGTCTGCTCTCTGCAAGAGTACTTCTTGACCACAGTCTCCAAGCTCTGCTCTTTGTAACAATTCTTCTGCACCCCTGTCTGCAACCTCTGCCCTCTGTAAGATCCTTCTGCAACCCAGTTTCGAACTCTGCTCTCTGTAACAGTGCTTCTGCCAACTGGTCTCCAACGTCTGCTCTCTGCAAGGATCCTTCTTCACCAAAGTCTCAGAACTCTGCTCTCTGCAACAGTCCTTCCTGACCCCAGTCTCCAATATCTGCTCTCTGCCACAGTCCTTTTGCACCACACTCTGAAAAGTCTGCTCACTGCAAGGACCCTTCTGCACCACAGTCTCCTACTTCTACTCTCTCTAACAGTCCTTCTGCACCCCATTATCCCATCTCTGCTCTTTGTAAGATCCTTCTAAAACCCAGTCTTTATACTCTGCACTCTGTAATAGTCCTTCTGCCCAACAGTCTCCAAACTCTGCTCTCTGTAACGTGACTTCTGCCACGCAGTCTCCAAACTCTGCTCTCTGTGATAGGCCTTCTTCACCCCAGTCTCCAACCTCTTCTGCACCCCAGTCTCCAGAATCTGCTCTCTGCAACAGTCCTTTTGGAACCCAATCTCAAAACTCTTCTCTCTGTAAGGTCCATCTGAACCCCCGGCACCAAACTCTGCTCTCTGTAACAGTCCTCTGCACCCCAGTCTCCAAACACTGTTCTCTGTAACAGTACGTTTGCACCTCAGTCTCCAACCTCTGCTCTGTGTAAGTCCTTCTGCATCCCAGTCTCTAAAATCTGCTCTCTGCCACAGTCCTTCTGCACCGCAGTCTCCAACATCTGCTCTCTGGAACAGTCCTTCTGCACACCAGTCTCAAAACTGTGATCTCTGCAATGATCCTTCTGGACCCCAGTTTCCAACCTCTATTCTCTACAACATTCCTTCTGCACCTCAGTGTCCAAATTCTGCTCCCTGTAAGAACTTTCTGCACTCCAGTTTACAAAATCTGCTCTCTCAAACATTTCTTCTCCATCGCAGTCTCCAACCTCTGCTTTCTGCGAGGGTGGGCACCCCAGTCTCCAACCTCTGTCCTCTGTAACAATCCATCTGAACCCCAGTATCGAACCTCTGCTCTCTGTAACAGTCCTTCTGTACCGCAGTCTCAAACCCTTGCTCTCTGGAATGGTCCTCTTGCACCCCAGTCTCCAAAATCTGCTTTCTATATCAGTCATTCTGAACCCCAGTCTCAAACTCTGCTCTCTGTATCTATCCTTCTGCACCTCAGTCTCCAACCCGTGCTCTTTGTAATATTCCATCTGCACCAGAGTCTCCAACCTCTGCTTTCTGTAAGAAATTTTCTATACCACAGTCTCCAAACTCTGGTCTCTGTAACGGTCTTTCTGCACCTTAATTTTCAACCTCTGCTTTCTGTAACAGTCCTTCTGCACCTCACTCTCCAAACTCTGCCCTCTGTAACAGTCCTTCTACACCTCAGTCTCCAACCTCTGTTCTCTGTAACAGTACTTCTGCACCTCAGTCTGACACCTCTGTTCTCTGCACAATCCTTCTGAACCCTAGTTTCCAACCACTGCTCTCTGTAACAGTCAAACTGAACGTCAGTCTCCAACCTCTGCTCTCTGTAATATCCTTCAGCAACCCAGTATCCAAACTTTGCTCTCTATAACAGTCTTTCTGCAACCCAGTCTCCAAACTCTCTTCTCTCTTACAGGCCTTCTGCACGCCAGTCTCCAAACTCTGCTCTCTGTAGCAGGCCTTCTGCACCACAGTCTCAATCCTCTGCTCTCTGCAACAATCCCTCAGAACCCCAGTCTCCAAACTCTGCTCTCTGCAATGATCTTACTGCACCCTAGTCTCCAATCTCTGGTCTCTGCAACAGTCCTTCTGCACCTCAGTGTCCAAATTCTGCTTACTCTAAGATCGTTTGCACCCCTGTATCAAACCTCTGCACTCTTTAATAGTCCTTCTGCACCTGAGTTTCCAACCTCTGCTCTCTGTAACAAAACTTCCGCACCTCATTCTCCAACATCTGCTCTCTTCAACAGTCCTTCTGCACTCCAGTCTCCAACCTTTGCTCTCTATAACAGTCCTTCTGCAACCTAGTTACAAATATCTGCTCTACACAACACTCCTTCTGCACCCCAGTCTCCAACATCTGCTCTCTCTAACAGTCCTTCTGCAACTCAGTCTCCCAACTCTGCTCTCTGTAAGATCCTTCTGAAACAAAGTCTTTAAACTCTGCTCTCTGTAACAGGCCTTCTCCAACCCATTCTCCAACCTCTTCTCTCGGCAATGATTCTTCTCCACCACAGTCTCCAATATCTGATGTCTGCAACAGTCTTTTTGCACCCCAGTCTCCAAACTCTGATCTCTGTAAGATCCATCTGAACGCTAATCTCCAACCTCTGCTCTCTGTAACAGTCTTTCTACACCCCAGTCTCCTAACTCTGCTCTCTGTAACAGTCCTTCTGCACATCAGTATCCAAACTCTACTCTGTGTAACAGTCCTTCTGCACCCCAGTATCTAAAATCTGCTATCTGCAATAGTCCTTCTGCACCCCAGTCACCAACATCTGCTCTCTGCAACAGTCCTTATGCACCCCATTCTCCAAACTCTGCTCTCTGCAACGATTTTCTGGACCCCTGTCTCCAATGTCTGCTCTCTGCAACAGTCTTTTTTCACCACAGTCTCCAACCTCTCTCTCTCTGTATGATCTTTCTGCCCTCCAGTTTCCAAACTCTGCTCTCTGTAACATTCTTTCTTAACCCCAGCCTCATACAACGATCCTCTGCAAAACTCCTTCTGCTCCCCAGTTACCGAGATCTGCTCTCTGTAACAGTCCTTCTGTACCGCAGTCTCCAACCTCCGCTCTTTGTAACGGTCCTTCTACACCCCAGTCTCCAAAATCTGCTTTCTATATCAGTCTGTCTGAACCCCAGTCTCCAACCTCTGTTCTCTGTATCTATCCTGCTGCACCTCAGTCTCCAACCTGTGCTCTATGTAAGAGTCTTTCTGCACCCCAGTCTCCAACTTCTTTTCTCGGTAACAGTCCTATACCGCAGTCTCCAACCTCTGCTCTCTGTAACGGTCCTTCTGCACCCAATTTTCCAAACTCTGCTCTCTGTAAAAGTCCTTTTTAAATTCAGTCTCCAACCTCTGTTCTCTGTAACAATTTTTTCTGCACCTCAGTCTCCAAACACTGCTCTCTCTAACACTCCACCTGCACCTCAATCTCCATCCTCTCCTCTTTGTAAGATTCTTCTGCAACCCAGTCTCCAAATACTGCTCTCTATAACAGTTCTTCTGCATCCCAATCTCCAACTTCTGCTCTATCTAAGTGTCCTTCTGCACCACAGTCTCCAACCTCTTCTCTCTGCAACAGTCCTTCTGCACCCCAGTCTCCAACGTTTGTTCTCTGCAACAGTCCTTCGGCACCCGAGTCTTTAACCTTTGTTCTCTGCAAAAGTCTTTCTGCACCCCAGTCTCAAAACTCTGCTCTATGTAACAGTCCTTCAGCACCCCAGTCCCCAAACTCTGCTGTCTGTAACAATCCTTCTGCACCGCAGTCTCCAACCTCTGCTCTATGTAACAGGACTTCTGCAACTCAGGTTCAAAACTTTGCTCTCTGCAACAGTCCTTCTGCACTCCAGTCTCCAAACTCTGCTCTCTGCAACAGTCCTTCTGCACCCCACTGTCCAAACTCTGCTCTCTGCAACTGTCCTTCTGCACTACAGTCTCCAAACTCTGCTATCTGTAAGATCCTTCTGCACTCCAGTTTCCAAACTCTGCTCTCTGTAACATTCCTTCTCCACTCCAGAATTTATCCTCTGCTTTCAGCAAGTGTCCTGCGGCACCCCAGTCTCCAACGTCTGTCCGCTGCAACAGTCCTTCTACTCGCGAGTTTCCAACATTTGCTCTCTGTAACAGGCCTTCTGTACCGCAGTCTCCAAACTCTTCTCTCCGTAACGTGTCTTCTGCACCCCAGTCTCCAAACTCTGCTTTCTATATCAGTCATTCTGAACACCAGTCTCAAACTTGTGCTCCCCGTATCTATCCTTCTGCACCTCAGTCTCTAACCTGTGCTCTCTGTAACATTTCTTCTGCACCCCAGTCTCCAACCTCGGCTCTCTGTAACAGTTTTTCAATACCGCAATCTTCAAACTCTGGTCTCTGTAACAATCCTTCTGCACCACAATTTCCAACCTCTTCTTTCTCTAACAGTCCAATTGCACCTCCGTCTCCAAATTCTGCTCTCTGTAAGATCCTTCTGCAACCCTGTATTTAACCTCTGCCCTCTGTAACTGTCCTTCTGCACCTGAGTCTCCAAACTCTGCTCTATGTAACACGACTTCTACACCTCAGTCTCCAAACTATAGTCTCTGCAACAGTCCTTCTGCACCCCAGTCTCCAAACTCTGCTCTCTACAACAGTCCTTCTGCAACTCAGTCTCCAACCTCTGCTCTCTCCAATGGTCATTATGCACCCCAGTCTCCAACATCTGTTTTCTGCAGAAGTCCTTCTTCACCTCAGTCTCCAACCTCCGCTCTCTGAAACAGTTCTTCTGCTCCCCAGTCTCCAACATATGCTCTCTTTAACAGTCCTTCTCCACCCAAGTCTCCAAACTCTGCTCTCTGTAGCAGTCCTTCTGTACTGCTGTCTCCAACCTTTGCTCTCTGTAACTGTCATTGTCCACACCATTCTCCAAACTGTGCTTTTTGTATCAGTCCTCCTGCACCCCAGTCTCCAACCTCTGCTCTCTGTTACAGTCCTTCTATACCTAAGTCTCAAACCTCTGCTCTCTGCAACAGTCCTTCTGCACCTCAGTCTCCAACCTCTGATCTCTATGACACGCTTCTTCACCCCATCCCCAACCTCTTCTCTCTGTAACGATTTTTCTCCACCCCGTCTTCTAACTCTGCTCTCTGTAACAGTCCTTCTGCACCCCAGTCTCCAAACTCTGCTCTCTGTAAGGGTCCTTCTCCACCCAAGTCTCCAACCTCTGCTTTCTATATCAGTTCTTCTGCACCACAGTCTCTGACCTCTTCTCTCTGCAACACTCCTTCTGCAACACAGTCTCCAACCTGTGCTCTCTGCAAAATTTATTCTGCACCCAAGTCTCCAACCTGTGCTCTCTTTAACAGTCCTTCTGCATCCCAGTCTCCAACCTCTGCTCTCTGTAACGGTCCTTCTGCAACACAGTCTTCACCTCTGCTCTCTGCAATGATCCTCTTGTACCTCAGTCTCCAAACTCTGTGCTCTCTAACAGTCCTGCTGCACCTCAATCTTCAAACTCTGCGCTCGGTAAGATCCTTATAAAACCCAGTCTCCAAACTCTGATTTCTGGATCAGTTTCTAACCTCTGCCCTCTCAAATTATCCTTCTGCACCCAAGTCTCAATCCTCTGCTCTCTCTAACAGTCTTTCTGTACCACAGTCTTCAAACTCTGCATTTTGTAACCGTCCTTCTGCACCCCAGTCTTCAACCTGTTCTCTGTGCAATGATTCTTCTGCACCCCAGTCTCCAACGTCTTCTCTCTGCAACAGTCCTTCTGCACATCAGTCTCCAAACTCTGCTCTCTGTAAGATCCTTCTGCACCTCAGTTTCCAAACTCTGCTCTCTGTAACATTCTTTCTCCACCCCAGTCTCCCACCTCTGCTCTTTTCAACGGTCCTTCTGCACCCCAGTCTCCAACCTCTGTTATCTGCAACAGTCGTTCTGCACCCCATTCTCAAACCTCTGCTTTCTGCAACAGTCCTTCTGCACCAGAGTGTCCACCCTCTGCTCTCTGCCACAGTCCTTCTGTACACTAGTCTCCAATCTTTACTCTCGGTATCAGTCCTTATGTACTGCAGTCTCCAACCCCTGCTCTCTGTAACGGTCCTTATGCACTCCAGTTTCCAAAGTCTCCTTTCTGTATCAGTCCTTCCTCACCCCAGTCTCATAACTCTACTCTCTGAAACAGTCCTTCTGTACATCAGTCTCTAAACTCTGCTCTCTGCAACAGTCTTTCTTCATCCCAGCCCACAACCTCTGCTCTCTGCAACAGTCCTTTTTCACCCCAGTCTCAAACATCTGCTCTCTGCAACAGTCCTACTACACCTCTGTCTCTAAACTCTACTGTCTGTAACTGTCCTTCTGCACCTCAGTCTCCAACCTCTGCTTTCTGCAACAGTCCTTCTGCACCAGAGTGTCCACCCTCTGCTCTCTGCCACAGTCCTTCTGTACACTAGTCTCCAATCTTTACTCTCGGTATCAGTCCTTATGTACTGCAGTCTCCAACCCCTGCTCTCTGTAACGGTCCTTATGCACTCCAGTTTCCAAAGTCTCCTTTCTGTATCAGTCCTTCCTCACCCCAGTCTCATAACTCTACTCTCTGAAACAGTCCTTCTGTACATCAGTCTCTAAACTCTGCTCTCTGCAACAGTCTTTCTTCATCCCAGCCCACAACCTCTGCTCTCTGCAACAGTCCTTTTTCACCCCAGTCTCAAACATCTGCTCTCTGCAACAGTCCTACTACACCTCTGTCTCTAAACTCTACTGTCTGTAACTGTCCTTCTGCACCTCAGTCTCCAACCTCTGCTCTCTGTAAGAGTCCTTCTGCACTCCAGCCTCCAACATCTCCTCACTGCAACCGTCCTTCTGCAACCCAGTCTTTAACGTCTGCACTCTAAACAGTCCTTCTGCACCTCAGTCTGCAAACTCTGCTCTCTGCAAGTATCCTTCTGCACCCCAGTCTCCAACCTCTGCTCTCTGTAACAGTCCTACTGCACCTCAGTCTCCAAACTCTGCTCTATATAAGATTCTTCTGCAACCCACTATCCAAACTCTGCTCTCTGTAAAAGTCCACCTGCTCCCCAGTCTCCAAACTCTGCTCTCTGTAACAGGCCTCCTGCACCCCAGTCTACAAACTCAGCTTCAGCACCCCAGTATCCAACCTATTCTCTCTGCAACGATCCTCCTACACCCCAGTCTCCAAAATCTGAACTCTGCAACAGTACTTCTGCACCCCAGTGTGCAACCTCTGCTCTCTGTAAAAGTCCTTCTGTACCACAGTCTCCAACTTCTGCTCTCTTTAAGGGTACTTCTGCACCGCAGTCTCAAAACTCTGCTTTCTATATCAGTCCTTCTGCACGCCAGTCTCCAAACTCTGCTCCCTGTAACAGTCCTTCTGAACTTCATCTCCAACCTCTTCTCTCTGCAGCAGTCCTTCTGCACCTCAGTTTCAACCTCTTCTCTCTACAACAGTCCTTTTGCACTTAAGTATCTGATCTCTGCTTTCTATAACAGTCCTTCTGCACCCCAGTCTCCAATCTCTGCTCTCTGTAAGATCCATCTGCACCCTAATCTCCAACCTCTGCTCTCTGTAACAGTTCTTCAGCACCTCAGTCTCCAACCTCTTCTCTCTGTAACAATCCTTCTTCAAGTCAGTCTCCAAACGCTGCTCTCAGCAATGGTTCTTCTGCACTGAAGTCTCAAAACTCCGTTCTCTGCAACAGTTTTTCCGCACCCCAGTCTCCAACCTCTGCTCTCTGTAACAATCCTTCTGCACCTCAGTCTACAACCTCTGCTCTCTGCAACGGTCCTTCTGAATCCCTGTCTCCAAACTCTGTTGTCTCCAACAGTCCTTCTTAACCTCAGTCTTCTGCACCCCAATCTCAACCCCTACTCTCTGCAAAAGTCCTTCTGCACCCCAGTCTCCAACCTACTCTCTACAACAGTCCTTTAGCACCTAAGTCTGCAACATCAGATCTCTGAAACAGTCTTTCTCCTCCCCAGTCTTCAATCTCTGCTCTCTGTAACAGTTCCTTTGTACTGCAATTTCCAAATTCTTCTCTCTGTAACTGTCTTCTGAACCCCAGTCTCCAACCACTGCTTTCTCTATCAGTTCTTCTGCACTAAAGTCTCCAACCTCTGCTCTCTCTAACAGGCCATCTGCACCTCAGTCTCCAAATTCTGCTCTCTGCAAACGTCCTTTGGCACCCCAATCCCCAACCTCTGCTCGCTGCAACAGTCTTCTTACACCCAAGTCTCAAAACTCTGCACTCCACAACAGTCCTTCTGCACCTCTGTCTCCAACATCTGCTCTCTGCAATGGTCTTTTTGCACCTCACTATTCAACATCTATCTCTGTAACAGTCCTTCTACACCTCAGTCTCCATCCTCTGCTCTCTGTAAAAGGCCTTCTGCACACAAGTCTCTAAACTCTGCTCTCTTTAACAGTCCTTCTGCACGCCAATCTCCAACCTCTGCTCTCTGGAGAAGTCCTTCTGCACCTCAGTTTCCAAACTCTGCTCTCTGTAAGATCCTTCTGCACCACAGTCTTCAAACTCTGCTCTCAGTATCAGTCCTGGACCTTAGTCTCCAAACATGCTCTCTGTAACAGTTTTTCTGCACCTCAGTCTTCAACAACTGCTCTCTGAAACAGTCTTTCTGCACCCCATTCTCCAACCTCTGCTTTCTAGAACAGTCCTTCTATACCCCAGTATCCACAATCTACTCTCTGCAACGATCCTTCTTCACCCCAGTCTCCAACGTCTGCTCTCTGCAACAATCCTTCTGCACCACAGTCTCCAAATTTTCCTCTGTTTAAGATCCTTGTACTCCCCAGTTTTAAACTCTGCTCTCTGTAACATTCCTTCTGCACCCCAGTCTCCAAAGTTTGCTCTCTGCAATGGTCCCTCTGCACCCTACTCTCCAACTTTGTTCTCTACAACTGTTCTTCTGTACCGCAGTTTTCAACCTCTGTTAACTGTAAGGGTTATCCTGAACCCCAGTATCCAACCTCTACTTTCTGTATCAGTCCTTCTGAAACACAGTCTCAAAACTCTGCTCTCTGTAACAGTCCTTCTGCAACTCACTCTGCAACATCTGCTCTCTGCAACAGTCCTTCTGCACCCCAGTCGTCAACCTCTGCTCTCTGCAACAGTCCTTCCTCACCCCAGTCTTAAAATCTGCTCTTTGCAATAGTACTTTTCTACCGAAGTCACCAAACTCTGCTCTCTGTATCAGTCCTTCTGCACCTCAGACTCCAAACTCTGCTCTCTGCAACAGTCCTTCTGCGCCCCAATCTCGAACCTCTGCTCTCTGCAACAGTCCTTCTGCACTTCAGTGTCCAAACTCTGCTCTCTGTAATATCCTCCTGAAACCCAGTCTCCAACATATGCTTTCTGCAATGGTCCTTCAGCACCAGAGTCTCCAACCTCTTTTCTCTACAACATTTATTCTGCACCCCAGTCTCCAACCTCTGCTCTCTGTAACAGTCCTTCTGTACCGCAGTCTCAAACCTCTGTTCTCTGTAAGGGTCCTTCTGCACCCCATCTCCAACCTCTGCTTTCTGTATCAGTCTTTCTGCAACCCAGTCTTCAAAGTCTGCTTTCTGTATCCGTCTTTCTGCACACCAGGCTTCAACCTCTGCTCTTCATAACAGTCCTTCTTCACCCAAGTCTCCAACCTCTGCTCTCTGCAACAGTCCTTCTGCACCCCAGTCTCCAACCTCTGCTCTCTGTAACAGTCCTTCTGCACATTAGTCTCCAACCTCTATTTTCTGTAAGAGGCCTTCTGCACCCCAGTCTACAACCTCTCCATTCTGTAACAGGCCTTCTGCATTCAACTCTCTAAACTCTAATCTCTTTAACAGTCCTTCTGCACCCCAGTCTCCAACCTCTGCTCTCAGTATCAGTCCTGCACCCCAGTCTCCAAACACTGCTCTCTGTAACAGTTTTTCTGCACATCAGTCTTCAACAACTGCTATCTGCAAGAGTCCTTCCTCACCCCAGTCTCCAACCTCTGCTCTCTAGAACAGTCCTTCTATACCCCAGTCTCCATAATCTACTCTCTGTAACGATCCTTCTGCACCCCAGTCTCCAATGTCTGCTCTCTGCAAAATTCCTTCTGCACTCCAGTCTCCAAACTTTCCTCTCTGTAAGATTCTTCTGCACCCCAGTTTCCAAACGCTGCTCTCTGTAACATTTCTCTTGCACTCCAATCTCCAACCTGTTCTCTACAACAGTTCTTCTGTACTGCAGTCTTCTGCCTCTGTTCTCCATAAGAGTCCTTCTGAACCCCAGTCTCCAACCTCTTCTTTCTGTATCAGTCTTTCTTCACCACAGTCTCAAAATTCTTCTCTCTGTAACAGTCCTTCTGCACCTCACCCTGCAACCTCTGCTCTCTGCAACAGTGCTTCTGCAACCCAGTCGTCCACCTCTTCTCTCTACAACATTCCTTTCTCACCCCAGTCTCCAAAATATGCTCTCTGTAACAGTCCTTTTCCACCGCAGTCTCCAACCTCTGCTCTCTGTAACAGTACTTCGGTACTGCAGTCTCCAACCTCTGCTCTCTTTAATGGTCTTTCTGCATCCCAGTATCCAAACTCTCCTTTCTGTATCAGTCCTTCTGCACCCCGGTCTCGAACCTCGGCTCTCTATAACAGTCCTTCTGCACCTCAGACACCAACCTCTTCTCTCTGCAACAGTACTTCTGCGCCCCAATCTCCAACCTCTGCTTTCTGCAATGGTCCTTCTGCACCCCAGTGTCCAACCTCTGTTCTCTACAACACTTATTCTACGCCCCAGTATCCAAACTCTGCTCTTCTGTAACAGTCCTTCTGTACCGCAGTCTCCAACCTCTGTTCTCTGTAAGGGTCCTTCTAAAGCCCAGTCTCCAACCTCTGCTTTCTGTATCAGTCCTTCTGCCCCACATTCTCCAAACTCTGCTCTCTGTAACAGTCCTTCTGTACCTCAGTCTGCAACCTCTGCTCTCTGCAATAGTTCTTCTTCACCCCAGTCTGCAATCTCTGCTCTCTGCAACAGTCTTTCTGCACCCCAGTTTCCAACATCTGCTCTTAGCAACAGTCCTTCTCCACCTCAGTCTCCAACCTCTGCTCTCTGCAACAGTCCTTCTGAACCCAGGTCACCAATGTCTGCTTTCTGTATCAGTCCTTCTGAACCCCAGTCTCCAACGTCTGCTCTCTGTAACAGTCCTTCTGCACCTCAGTCTCTAACCTCTACTCTCTGCAGCAGTACTTCTCCACCCCAGTTTCCAACCTCTGCTCTCGAAAACAATCCTGGACGCCATTCTCCAACTGCTAAACTCTGCAACAGTCCTTGTACACCCCAGTCTTTCAAATCTGCTCTCTGTAACAGTCCTTCTGCACCTCAGTCTGAAAACTCAGCTCTCTGCAACAGTCTTTCTGCACCGGAGTCTCCAACCTCTGTTCTGAGCAAAAGTCTTTGTACACCCCAGGCTCCAAACTCTGCTCTCTGTAACAGTCCTTCTGTACTGAAGTCTCCAACCTCTGCTGTCTGTAATGGTCCTTCTGCACCAGAGACTCCAAACTCTACTTTCGATATCAGATATTCTGCACCCAAGTCTCCAAACTCTGCTCTCTGTAACAGTCCTTCTTCACCTCAGTCTCCAACCTCTGCTCTCAGCATCAGTCTTTCTGCACCCAAGTCTCCAACCTCTTCTCTATGCAACAGTCCTTCTACACCCCAGTCTCCAAACTCTGCTCTCTTCTACAGTCCTTCTTCACCCCAGTCTCCAAACAGTGCTCTCTGAAACTGTCCTGCTGCACCCCAGTCTCCAACCTCTGCTCTCTGTAGCGATCCTTCTGCACCTCAGTCTTCAACCTCTGCTCTCTGCATAGATCCTTTGTCACCACAGTCTCCAAACTCTGCTCTCTGCAACACTCCTTCTGCACCCCAGTCTCCAAGCTCTGCTCTCTGTAACTGTCCTTCTGCACATCAGTGTTTAAACTCTGCTCTCTGTAAAAATTCATGTTCACGTAGGTCTCCAAAATCTGTTCCGTGTAAGAGACCTTCTACACCCCAGTCTCCAACATCTGCTCTCTGTAACAGTTCTTCTGAACCCCAATCTCCAAACTCTGCACTCTGTAAAACTTTTTCTGCACCCCAGTCTTTATACACTGCTCTCTGTAAGAATCCATTTGCACACCAGTCTCCAACCTCTCCTCTCTGTAAAAGTCAAACTCCACCTCAGTCTCGAAGTTCTGCAATCTGTAAAGGTCCTTCTGCATTTCAGTCTCCAAACTCTGCTCTCTGTAACAGTCCTTCTGCACCACAGTCTCCAAAATCCGTTCTCTGCAAAGATCCTTCTTCTCCCCAGATTCCAACCTCTGCTCTCTGCAACGGTTTTTCTGAACCCCAGTTTCCAACCTCTGCTCTTTGTAACAGTCCTTCTGCACCTCAGTCTCCAAACTCTGCTCTCTGCAACAGTCCTTCTGCACCCCAGTCTCCAACCTCTGCTTCAGGTAACAGTTTTACTGCACCCCAATCTCCAAACTCTGCTCTTTGTAACACTCCTTTTTCTCCCCAGTCTCCACACTCTGATCTCTGTAACAATCCTTCTGGACCTCAGTCTCCAACCTCTGCTCTCTACAACAGTCCTTCTGCTTTTAAGTCTCCAAACTCTATGCTCTACAAAAGTCCTTCTGCACCTCCGTCTCCAAACTCTATTCTTTGTAAGATTCTTCTGAAACCCATTCGACAAACTCTGCTCTGTGTAACAGTCCTTCTAAACCCCAGTCTCCAAACTCTGCTCTCTGTAACAGACCTTCTGCACCCCAGTCTACAACCTCTGCTCTCTGTAACAGTCCTTCTGCACCCCAGTCCCAAACCTGTGCTCTCTGCAATGATTCTTCTGCACCCCAGTCTCCAAACTCTGCTCTCTGTGAAAGTGTTTATGCTCCCCAGGATCCAATATCTGCTCTCTACTATAGTCTTTCTGCACATCAGTCTGAAAACTCTGCACTCCGAAACAGTCCTACTGGACCCCAGTTTCCAATCTTTGCTCTCTGAAACAGTCCTTCTGAAACTCTGTCTCCAAAATGCTCTCTGTAAGATCCTTCTGCAACCCTGTCTCGAAACTGTGCTATCTATAACAGTGCTTCTGCACCCCAGTCTCCAAACTCTGCTCTCTGTAACAGGCCTTCTGCACCCCACTATTCAACCTCTGCATTCTATAAAAAGCCTTCTGCAACCCAGTCTCCATTCTCTTCTCTCTGCAACGATCCTTCTTCACCTCAGTCTCCAACCTCTGCTCTCTACAAAGTTTCTTCTGCACCCCAGTCTCCAAACTCTGTTCTCTGCATCAGTCCTTCTGCACCCAAGTCTCCAACATCTGCTCTCTGTAACAGTCTTTCTGTACCGCAGTCTCCAAGATCTGCTCCCTGTAACGATCTTATTTCACCCCAGTCTCCAACGTCTGCTTTCTGTATCAGTTCTTCTGCACCCCAGTCTCCAAACTCTGCTCTCTGTTACAGTTCTTCACACTACAGTCTCCAACTTCCGCTCTCTGCAACATTTTATTTGCACTCCAGTCTCCATCTGTGCTCTCTGTAACTGTCTTTCAGCACATCAGTCTCCAAACTCTTTTATCTGCATTACTCCTTCTGCACCCCAATCTCCAATCTCAGCCCTCTCTATCAGTCCTTGTGTACCTCAGTCTAAAAACTCTGCTTTGTGTAACGGTTGTTCTGCACCCCAGTCTCCACACTCTGCTTTTTGTATCAGTTCTTCTGCACCCCAGTCTCCAACCTCTGATCTCTACAACAGTCCTTCTGCACCTCATCCTGAAACCTCTGCTCTCTGCACGATCCTTCTTCACCCCAGTCTCCAACCTCTACTCTTTGTAACAGGACTTGTGCACCTCAGTCTCCCACTCCTCTTCTCTGTAAAAGGACTTCTGCAGGCCAGTCTCCAATCTCTTCTCTCTGTAGCAGGCCTAGGCAACCCAGTCTCCAAAATCTGCTCCCTACAACGTTCCTTCTGCACCCCAGTCTCCAACCTTGCTCTCTGCAATGATCCTAGTGCACACCAGTCTCCAACCTCTGATCTCTGCAATAGTGCTTCTGCACCTCAGTCTCCAAATTCTGCTCTCTGTAAGATCCTTCTGCACCCCTGTATCCAACCTCTGCTCTCTACAACATTCCTTATGCATCATAGTCTCCAACATCTGCTGTCTGCAACAGTTGTTCTCCAACCCAGTGTCCAAACTCTGCTCTCTGCAACAGTCCTCTGCACCCCAGTCTCCAACCTCTGCTCTCTAAAACAGTCCTTCTGCACCCTAGTTACCAACATCTGCACAATGCAACAGTCCTTCTTCAGCCCAGTCTTTAACATCTGCTCTCTTCAACAATTCTGCACCTCAGTCTGAAAACTCTGCTCTCTGCAACGACCTTCTGCACCCCAGTCTCCTACCTCTGTTCTCTGTAACTGTCCTTCCACACCTCAGTCTCCAAACTCTGCTCTCTGTAAGACCCTTCATCAACCCAGTCTTTAAACTCTGCACTCTGTAACAGTCGTTCTGCACAACAGTCTTTAAACTCTGCTCTCTGTAACAGGACTTCTGCACTCCCGTCTCTAACCACTTCTCTCTTAAACGATTCTTCTCCACACCAGTCTCCAACATCTGCTCTCTGCAACAGTCCTTTGCACCCCAGTCTCCAAACTCTGCTCTCTGTAACTGTCCTTCTTCACCCCAGTCATCAAACTCTGATCTCTGTAACATTCCTTCTTAACCCCAGTATCGAATATCTGCTCTCTGCAACAGTACTTCTCCACCCCAGTCTCTAAACTCTGCTCTCTGCAACGATCCTTCTGGACCCCAATCTCCAACATCTGCTCTTCGCAACAGTCCTTCTGCACCACAGTCTCCAACCTCTGCTCTCTGTAATATCCTTTTGCACACCAGTTTCCACATTCTGCTTATTGTAATATTATTTCTGCATCCCTGTCTCTAACCTCTGAGCTTTGAAATTGTACTTCTGCTCCCCAGACTCCAAGATCATCTCTCTATAACAGTCCTTCTAAACCACAGTCGTTAAACTGTGCTATTTGTAAGGGTCCTTCTACACCCCAGTCTCCAACCTCTGCTTTCTGTATCAGTCTGTCTTAACCCCAGTCTCTAACCTCTGTTCTCTGTATCTAACCTTGTGCACCTCAGTCTCCAATCTATGCTCTATGTAAGAATCCTTCTGCACTCCAGTCTCCAACCTCCGCTCTCGGTAACAGTCCTATACCGCAGTCTCCAACCTCTGCTCTCTGTAACAGTCTTTCTGCACCCCAATTTCCAAACTCTGCTTCCTGTAACAGTCCTTCTGCACCTGAGTCTCCAAACTCTCCTATGTGTAACAGTTCTTTTAAACCTCAGTTTCCAACGTCTCCTCTTTGTAACCGTCCTTCATGACCTCAGTCTGAAACCTCTGCTCTCTGCATGATCCTTCTGCACCCCAGTCTCAAAACACTACTCTCTGCAACAGTCCACCTGCACCTCAGTCTCCAACCTCTGCTCTCTGTAAGATCCTTCAGCAACCCAGTCTCCAAACTCTGCTCTCTCTAACAGTCCTTCTGCACCCCAGTCTCCAAACTCTCCTCTCTGCAACAGTCCTTCTGCACCCAAGTCTCGAACACCTGCTCTCTGCAACAGTCCTTCTGAAACTCAGTCTGAAACTCTTCTCCCTTAAACCACCCTTCTGCACGCCAGTATCCTAATTCTGCTCTCTGTAACAGTCCTTCTGCACCTCATTCTCTTAACTCTGCTCTCCGTAAGATCTTTCTACAACCCAGTCTTTAAACTCTGCACTCTGTAACAGTCCTTCTGCACAAAAGTCTCCAAACTAGGCTCTTTGTAACAGTCCTTCTGTACTGCAGTTTCCAAACTCTTCTCTCTGTATTGGTCCTTCTGCACCCCACTCTCCAACCTCTGCTTTCTCTATCAGTCTTTCTGCACTCAAGTCTCCAACCTCTGCTCTCTGTAACAGTCCTTCTGCACCTCTTTCTCCAACGTCTGCTCTCTGCAACAGTCCTTTGGCACCCCAATTTCCAACCTCTGGTCTCTGCAAAAGTCCTTCTACACCCCAGTATTTAACCTGTACACTCTGCAACAGTCCTTCTGCACCACAGTCTCCAACCTCTTCTCTTTGCAAAGGTCTTTCTGCACCTCAGTCTTCAACATCTGCTCTCTGTAACAGTCCTTCTGCACCCCAGTCTCCAAAATCTGCTCTCTGTAACAGTCCTTCGGCACCCCAGTCTCCACCCTCTGCTATCTGCAATGATTTTTACACCCAAGTCTCCAAACTCTTCTCTCTGCAACAGTTCTTATGCACCCCAGTCTCCAACATCTGCTCTGTGCAACAGTTTTTCTAAACCTCATTCTGAAAACTCAGCTCTCTGCAACGATCTTTGTGGAACAATTTCTACAACCTCTGCTCTCTCTGACAGTCCTTCAGCACCTCAGTCACAAACGTCTTCTATCTGTAAGATACTTATGCCACCAAGTCTCCAAACGCTGCTCTATGTTACAGGCCTTCTGCTCCCCAGTTTCCAAGCTCTTTTCTGTGTAACAGGTTTTCTGCACCTCAGTCTCCAACCTCTTCTCTCTGCAACGATTTTTCTGCACCCCATTCTCCCACCTCTGCTCTCTGCAACAGTCCTATTGCACCCCAGTCTGCAACCTCTGCTCTCTGCAACAGTACGTCTATACCACAGTCTCCAAACTCTATTCTTTGTAACGGTTTTTCTGCACCCCAGTCTCCAAACTCTGCTTTCTGTATCCATCGTTCTGCACCCCAGGATTCAACCTCTGCTCTCTGTAACAGTCTTTCCACGCAGTCTCCAACCTCTGCAACAGTGTTCTGCACCCCAGTCTGGAATCACTGCACTCTGCACAGTCCTTCTGCACCCAGTCTTCAACCTCTGCTCTCTTCATCAGTCCTTCTGCACCTCAGTCTCCAAACACTGCTCTCTGTAACAGTTTTTCTGCACCTCACTCTTCAACAACTGCTCTCTGCAACAGGCCTTCTGCACCCCAATCTCCAACGTCTGCTCTCTGCAACAATCTTTCTGCACCCCAGTCTCCAAATTTTCCTCTCTGTAAGATCCTTCTGCTCCCCAGTCTCCAAACTCTACACTCAGTATCAGTTCCTTTTGCACCCCAGTCTCCAAACACTGCTCCCTGTAACAGTTTTTCTGCACCTCAGACTTAAACAACTGCTCCCTGCAACAGTCCATCTGCACCCCAGTCTTCAACCTCTGCTCTTTAGAACAGTCTTTCTATACCCCTGTCTCCATAATCTACTCTCTGCAACGATCCTTCTGCACCCCAGTCTCCAAACTTTCCTCTCTGTAAGATTTTTCTACACCCCACTTTCCAAACACTGCTCTCTGTAACATTCCTTCTGCACCCCACTCTACAACATCAGCCCTCTGCAATAGTCCCTCTGAACCCCAGTCTCTAACCTTGTTCTCTACAATAGTTCTTCTGTACCGCAGTCTTCAACCTCTCTTTAAGGGTCCTTCTGCACCCCAGTCTCCAACCTCTGCTTTCTGTATCAGTCCTTCTGCAACTCACTCTTCAAACTCTTCTCTCTGTAACTGTCCTTCTGCACCTCACTCTTCAAACTCTGCTCTCTGCAACAGTCCTTCTGAACACCAGTCTTAAACCTCTGCTCTCTGCAACAGTCCTTCTGAATCCCAGTCTCCAACATCTGCTCTCTGCAACAGTGCTTCTCCACCCCAGTCTTCATCATCTGCTCTCTGTAACATTCCTTCTGTACTGCAGTTTCCAAACTCTTCTCTCTGTTACGGTCCTTCTGCACCCCACTCTCCAACCTCTGCTTTATCTATCAGTTTTTCTGCACTCAGGTCTCCAACCTCTGCTCTCTGTAATAGTCCTTCTACACCTCAGTCTCCAACGTCTATGCTCTGCAACAGTCCTTTGGCACCCCAGTCTCAAACCTCTGCTCTCTGTTACAGTCCTTCTGTAATAGAGTCTCCAACTTCTTCTCTCTGTAATGGTCCTTCTGGACCCCAGTCTCCAAACTCTGCTTTCTGTATCAGTCCTTCTGCACCCTAGTCTCTAAACTCTGCTTTCTGTAACAGTCCTTCTGAAACTCAGACTACATATTTCTGCTCTCTGCAACAGTCCTTCTGCGCCCTAATCTTCAAACTCTGCTCTCGGCAACAGCCCTTCTGCACCTCAATGTCCAAATTCTGCTCTCTGTAAGATCCTTCTGAAACCCAGTCTCCAACCTCTGCTTTCTTCAATGGTCCTTCTGCACCTCAGCCTCTAACCTCTGTTCTCTAGAACAGTTATTCTGCACCCCAGTCTCCAACCTCTGCTCTCTGTAACAGTCCTTCTGTACTACAATCTCCAACTTCTGTTCTCTGTAAGGGTCCTTCTGCACCCCAGTGTCCAACCACATCTTTATGTATCAGTTCTTTTTCACCACATTCTCCAAACTCTGCTCTCTGTAACAGTCCTTCTGCACCTCAGTCTGCAACGTCTTCTCTGTGCAATAGTCCTCCTGTACCCCAGTCTCTAACCTCTGCTCTCTGCAACAGTCCTTCTTCACCACAGTCACCAACCTCTGCTTTCGGTATCAGTTCTTCTGCACCCCAGTCTCCAACATCTGCTCTTTGTAACAGTCCTTCTGCACCTTAGTTTTCAACCTCTACTTTCATCAGCAGTCCTTCTCCCCTTAGTCTTCAACCTCTCCTCTCAGTAACAGTCCTTCTGCACCTCAGTCTTAAAACTCTTCTCTCCAGAACGATCCTTCTGCATCTAAGTCTGAAAACTCTTCTCTGTGTAACAGTCTTTATGTACCTCAGTCTCCAACCTTTTGTCTCTGTAAGATCCTTTTGCAACCCACTCATTAAACTCTGCTCTCTGTAACTATCCTTCTGCACCCCAGTCTCCAAGCACTGCTCTCTGTAACATGCCTTCTAAACCTCAATCTCCAACATATGCTGTCTATAACAGGCCTTTTGACGCCAGTCTCCAAACTCTTCTCTCTTCAACTATCCTTCTGCACCCCAGTCTCTAACCACTGCTCTCTGCACCAGTCCTTCTGCACCCCAGTCTCAAACCTATGCTGTCTATAAGATCCTTCTGCACACCTGTCTCCAACTTCTGCTCTCTGTAAAAGTACTTCTGTAAACCAGTCTCAAAACTCTGCTCTCTGTAAGGGTCCTTCTGCATTTTTCAATCTCCAATCTTTGCTCTCTGCAACACTCCTCCTGCAACCCAGTCTCCAAAATTTGCTCTTTGCAATAGATTTTCTGCACATGAGTCTCCAAACTGTGGTCTCTGTAAAAGTCCTGCTGCACCCCAGTCTTCAACCTGTGCTTTCTGTAAAAGTCCTTCTGCACCACAGTCTCCAATATCTGCTCTCTCTAATGATCCTTCTGCACCCCAGTCTCCAAAATCTGCTCCCTGCAACAATCCTTCTGCACCCCAGTCTCCAAAGTCTGTTCTCTGTAACAGTCCTTCTGCACCGCAGTCTCCAACCTCTGGTCTCTACAAGAGTCCTTCAGGACCCAAGTCTCCAACATGTGCTCTCTGCAACAGTCCTTCTACAACCCAGTCTACAACTTCTGCTCTCTGCAACAGTCCTTCTAGCCCCCAGTCTCGATACTTTGCTCGCCGCAACGATCCTTCTGAACCCCAGTCTCCAACCTCTGTTCTCTTCAACAGTTCTTCTGCAACTCAGTCTCCAACATCTTCTCTCTGTAACAGTGCTTCTGCACCTCAGTCTCCAACTTTTGCTCTCCTTAATATGTTTCTGCAACCCAGTATTCAAACTCTGCTCTCTGTACCAATCTGTCTGCACCCCAGTCTCCAAACTCTGCTGTCTGTAACAGGCATTCTGCACCCCAGTCTCCGAACTCTGCTTTCTGTATCAGTCATTTTGCACCCCAGTCTCCAACCTCTGGTCTCTGCAACGATCCTTCTGCACCCCAGTCTTCAACCTCTGTTCTCTACAACACTTCTTCTGCACCCCAGTCTCCAAACTCTGCTGTCTGTAACAGGCCTTCTGCACCACAGTCTCGAAACTCTGCTCTGTAACAGTCCTTCTCCACCACAGGCTGCTACCTCTGCACTCTGCAATTGTCTTACTGCACCCAGTCTCCAAACTCTGCTCTCTGCAACAGTCCTTCTGCACCCCAGTCTCCATCATCTGCTCTCTACAACAGTCCTTCTCCACCCCAGTCTCGAACGTATGCTCTGTGTAACAGTACTTTTGTACTGCAGTTTCCAAACTCTTCTCTCTGTAACGGTCCTTCTGCACCCCACTCTCCAACCTCTGCTTTCTCTATCAGTCCTTTTGCACTCAATCTTCAACCTGTGCTCTGTAACTGTCCTTCTGCATTTTAGTCTCTAACGTCTGCTAGCTGCAACAGTCTCTCCGAACCCCAAACTTCAACCTCTGTTCTCTGCAACAGTCCTACACCCAAGTCTCCAACCTCTGCACTCTACAATAGTCCTTCTGCACCTCAGTCTCCAACCTCTTCTCTTTGCAAAGGTCTTTCTGCACCTCAGTCTTCAACATCTACTCTCTGTAACAGTCCTTCTGCACCTCAATCACCAACGTCTGCTCTCTGTAAGATCCTTTTAAAAACCAGTCTCAAAATTCTGCTTTCTATAAAAGTCCTTCTGCACCCCAGTCTCAAAATTCTGCAGTCTGTAAAACTCCTTCAGCAGCCCAGTCTGTTGTTCTCTACAACAATCCTTCTACACCCAAGTCTCCAACCTCTGCTCACTGCAACACTTCTTCTTCACCCCAGTCCCCTACATCTGCTCTCTGCAACAGTTTTTCTAAACCTCATTATGAAAACTCTGCTCTCTGACAGGATCCTTCTGGACCCCAGTTTCCAACCTCTGCTCTCTCTGACAGTCCTTCGGCTCCTCAGTCACCAACCTCTGCTCTCTGTAAGATCCTTATTCCACTCAGTCTCCAAACTCTGCTGTGTGTTACATGTCATCTGCTCCCCAGTCTCCAAGCTCTGCTCTTTGAAACAGGCCTTCTGCACCTCAGTATCCAACCTCTTCTCTCTACAACAATCCTTCTGCACCCCATTCTCCAAACTCTGCTCTCTGCATCAGTCCTATTGCACCCCAGTCTCCAACATCTGCTCTTTGTAAGATTCTTCTGCACACCTGTCTCATACCTCTGCTCTCTTTAACAGTTCTTCTGTACAGCAGTCTCTAACCTCTATTCTTTGTAACAGTCTTTCTGCACCCCAGTCTCCAACATCTGCTATTTGTAAGATTCTTCTGCACACCTGTCTCATACCTCTGCTCTCTTTAACAGTTCTTCTGTACAGCAGTCTCTAACCTCTATTCTTTGTAACAGTCTTTCTGCACCCCAGTCTCCAACATCTGCTATTTGTAAGATTCTTCTGCACACCTGTCTCATACCTCTGCTCTCTTTAACAATTCTTCTGTACAGCAGTCTCTAACCTCTATTCTTTGTAACAGTCTTTCTGCACCCCAGTCTCCAAACACTGCACTCTGCACAGTCCTTCTGCACCCAGTCTCTAACCTCTCCTCTCTGCGACAGTCCTTCTGCACCTTAGTCTCTAAACACTGATCTTTGTAACAGTTTTTCTACACCTCAGTCTTCAACAACTGCTCTCTGCAACAGTCCTTCTTCACCTCAGTCTCCAAACTCTGCTCTCTAGAACACTCCTTCTATACACCAGTCTCCATAATCTACTCTCTGCAACGATCCTTCTGCACCCCAGTCTCCAAAGTCTGCTCTCTGCATCAATCCTTCTGCACCCCAGTCTCAAAGATTTCCTCTCTGTAAAATCGTTCTGGTCCCCAGTCACCCAACTAAGCTCTCAGTATTAGTCCTTCTTCACCCCAGTCTCCAAACACTGCTCTCTGTAACAGTTTTTCTGCACCTCAGTCATCAACAACTGCTCTCTGCAACAGTCTTCCTGCACCCCAGTCTCCAACGTCTGCTCTCTAGAACAGTCCTTCAATACCTCAGTCTCCATAATCTACTCTCTGCAAAAATACTTCTCTACCCCAGTCTCCAACGTCTGCTATCTGCAACAATTCTTCTACACCCCGATTTCCACACTCTGCTCTCTGAAACATTCCTTCCTCTGCAATGGATCCTATGCACCCCAGTCTCCAACCTTGTTCTCTAAAACAGTTCTTCTGTACCGCAGTCTCTAACCTCTGCTCTCTGTAATGCTCCTTCTGCACCCCAGTCTCCAAAATCTGCTTTCTGTCTCAGTCCTTCTTCACCACAGTCTCCAACCTCTGCTCTCTGCAACAGTCCTTCTACACCACAGTCTCCAACATCTGCTCTGTGTGACAGTCCTTCTGTACTGCAGTCTCCAAACTCTGCTCTCTGTAACGGTCTTTCCGCACCCCAGTTTACAAACTCTGCTCTCTGTAACATTCCTTCTCCAACCAAGTCTCTAACCTCTGCTTACTGCAACAGTATTTCTGCATCCCAGTCTCCAAACTCTGCTCCCTTTAGCAGCCCTTCTGCACGTCAGTCTACAACCTCTGCTCTCTGCAACTGTCCTTCTACAGGCCAGTTGCCAACCTCTGCTCTCTGAAAGGATTCTTCTGCACCCCAGTCCCCAACGTCTGCTCTCTGCAACAGTCCTTCTGCACCCGAGTATCCAAACTGTGCTCTCTGTAAGATCTTTCTGCAACCCCATCTTCGAACTCTGCTCTCTGTAACAGTCCATCTGTAGCGCAGTCTCTAAACTCTGCTCCCTGTAACGGTCCTTCTGCACCCCAGTCTCCAAACACTGATTTCTGTATCAGTCCTTTTGCACCACAATCTTCAACGTCTGCTCTCTGCTACAGTCCTACTGAACTCCAGTCTTCATTATCTAATCTCTGCAACAGTCCTTCTGCACCCCAGTCTCCATCCTCTTCTCTCTGTAATGGTCTTCCTGTACCCTAGTCTCCGAACTCTGCTTTCGGTATCATTCCTTCTGCACCCCTGTCTCAATCCTCTGCTCTCTGTAAGAGTCCTTCTGCACCTCAGTCTCTAACTTCTGCTCTCTGCAATAGTCCTTCTGCACCCAAATCTCCAACTTCTGCTCTATGCAACAGTCCTTCTGCACCTCAATATCAAAATTCTGTTCTCTGTAACAATCCTTCTGCACCCCAGTCTCCAAATTCTGCTCTCTTCAAAGGTCCTTCTTCACCCCACTCTCCAAACTCTGCTCACTGTAATATGCTTCTTTACCCCAGTGTCCAAACTCTACTCTCAGTAACATTTCTTCCGCTCCCCAGTCTTTAAACTCTGCTCTTTGTAAAAGTGATTTTACACCCCAGTGTCCAATCTCAGCTCTCTGTAACGGTCCTTCGGCACCCCAGTCTCCAACATCTGCTTTCTTACCAGTCGTGCACCCCAGTCTCCAAACTCTGCTCTCTGCAACAATCCTTCCTCACCCCAGTCTACTACGTCTGCTCTCTACAACAGTCTTTCTGCACTTCAGTCTCAAACATCTGCTCTCTGTAAGATCCTTCTGCACCCCAGTCTCCAACCTCTGCTGTCTTCAACGGTCCTTGTGCACCTCAGTCGCCAACCTCTGTTCTCTGAAACAGTTCTTCTGCACCCCAATCTCCAACCTCTGCTCTCTGTAACAGTCCTTCTGCACCTCAGTCTCCAACCTCTGCTCTCTGCAACAATCCTTCTGCACCCCAGTCTCCTACGACTGCTCTCTACACCAGTCCTTTTGCACCCCAGTCTCCCACCTCTGCTCTCTGTAACAATTCTTCTGCACCGCTGTCCCCAACCTCTGCTCTCTGTAATGGTCTTTCTGCACCCCAGTCTCTAAACTCTGCTTTCTGTATCAGTCCTTCTGCACCTCAGTCTCCAACCTCTGCTCTCTGTAACAGTCCTTCTGCACCTCAGTCTTCAACCTCTTCTTTCTGCAATTGTCCATCTGCACCTCAGTATCCAACCTCTACTCTCTGTAACAGTCCTTATGCACCTTTTCTCAAAACTCTGCTCTCTGTAACAGGCTTTATGCACCCCAGTCTCCAACATCTCCTCTCCGGAACAGTCCTTCTGCACACGAATCTCCAACCTCTGCTCTCTGCAGCAGTCCTTCTGCACCCCAGTCTCCAACCTCTTCTCTCTACATTAGTCCTTCTGCACCTCAACTGAAAATTCTGCTCTCTTCCACTATCCTTCTGCACCCCAGTCTTCAATCTCTGTTGTCTGCAACAGTCTTTCTGCATCCCAGTCTCCAAACTCTGCTCTCTGTAACAGTCCTTCTGCACCTAAGTCTCCAAATTCTGCTCTCTGAAACAGTCCTTCTGAAACGCAGTCTCCAACCTCTTCTGTCTGCAACAATAATTCTGCACCCCAATTTTCAACATCTGTTTCGGTATCAGTCCTTCAGCCCAGTGTCCAAACTCTGCTCTCTGTAACAGTCCTTCTGCACCACAGTCTTTAACCTTTGCTCTCTGCAACAGTCTTTCTGCACCCCGGTCTCCAAAATCTGCTCTCTGCAACACTCCTTCTACACCACAGTATCAAAACTCTGCTCTCTGTAAGATACTTCTGCACACCTGTATCCAACCTCTGATCTTTGTAATGGACTTTCTTCATCTCCGTCTCCAAACTCTGCTTTCTGTATAAGTCCTTCTGCACCACAGTCTTCAACCTCTGCTCTCTGTAACAGTCCTTCTGCACCACATCTCCAACCTCTTCTCTCTGCAACAGTCTTTCTGCACGCCAGTTTAAAACTCTGCACTCTGCAACATTCCTTCTGTACCCCAGTATCCAACCTCTGCTCTCTGTATCAGTCCTTCTGCACCCAAGTCTCCAAACTCTACTCTCTGTAACAGTCCTTCTGCACCTCCGTCTCCAAATTATGCTGTCTGTAACAATCCTTCTGCACATCAGTCTCCAACCTCTTCTCTCAGCAATGGTCCTTATGCACCCCAGTCTCCAACTGCTGTTCTCTGCAACAGTCCTTGTGCACCACAGTCTGCAAAATCTGCTCTCTGTAACAGTCCTTCTGTACTGCAGTCTCCAAACTCTGCTCTCTGTAACAGGCCTTCTGCACCCCAGTCTCCAACCTCTGCTCTCTTTATCAATCATTCTGCACCTCAGTCTCCAAGTTCTGCTCTCTGCAACGATCCTTCTGCACCTAGGTCTCCAAACTCTACTCTCTGCAACAGTGCTTCTGCATCTCAGTCTCCAACCTCTGATCTCTGTAAGATCCTTCTGGAACCCAGTCTCCAACCTCTGCTCTCTGTAACAGGCCTTATGCACTCCAGTCTCCAACCACTGCTGTCTTTATCAGTCATTCTGCACCCCAGTCTCCAACCTCTGCTCTCTGCAACAATCCTTCTGCACCCTGTCTCCAACCTGTGCTCACTGCAACAGTCTTTTTTCACCCAGTCTCCAACATCTGCTCTCTGCAACAGTTCTTCTGTACCTCAGTCTAAAAACTCTGCTCTCTGCAACAATCTTCTGCACCCAGTCTCCAAACTCTGCTCGCTGTAAGAGTCCTTTTGCAAATCAGTCTCCAACCTCTTCTTTCTGTGAGACCCTTCTGAAACCCAGTCTGCAAACTCTGCTCACTGGAACAGTCTTTCTGCACCCCAGTCTCTAAACTCTGCTCTCTTTAACAATAATTCTGCACCTCAGTCTCAAACCTCTGCTCTCTGAGAAGGTTCTTCTGCACCCCAGTCTCCAAAATCTGTTGTCTGCAACAGTCCTTCTGCACCGCATTCTCAAACCTCTGCACTCTGTAGCAGTCCGTCTGTACCGGAGTCTCAAACCTCTGCTCGCTTTATCCGTCCTTCTGCACCCCAGTCTCCAACATCTGCTTTCTCAATAAGTCCTTCTGAACCCACTCTCCAAGCTCTGCTCTCTTTTACAGTCTTTCTGCACCTCAGTCTCTAACCTTTGATTTCTGTAACAGTCCTTCTGCACCCAAGTCTCGAACCTCTGCTCTCTACAACATTCATTTTGCACCCAAGTCTCATACCTGTGCTCTCTGTAAAAGTCCTTCTCCACATCAGTCTCCAACATCTTCTCTCAGCAACGGTCCTTATGCACCCCAGTCTCCAACTTATGTTCTCTGAAACTGTCCTTCTGCACCTCAGTCTCCAATCTCTGCTCTCTGTCAGAGGCTTTCTGCACCCAAGTTTCCAAACTCTGCTCTCTTTAACAGTCCTTCTGCACCCCAGTCTCCAACATCTGCTCTCTGCAATAGTCTTTCTTCACCTCAGTCTCCATACTTCGCTCGCTGTAAGATGCTTCTCCAAACTCTGCTTTCTGCAATGGTCCTGCTGCACTCCAGTCTTTAACATCTGTACTCCGCAAGAGTCCTTCTGCTCCCAGTCTCCAAACTCTGCTCTCTGTAATAGTCCTTCTGTACCACAGTCTCCAAACTCTGCTCTGTGTAAAGGTCCTTTTGCACGCCACTCTCCAACCTCTGCTTTCATTATCCATCCATCTGAACCTCAGTCTCCAAACTCTGCTCTTTGCAAAAGTCTTTCTGTACCCCATTCTCCAACTTCTGCTCTCTGCAACAGTTCTTTTGAACAACAGTCTCCAACATCTTCTCTCTGAAAAGTCCTTGTGTACCCTAGTCTCCAACCTCAGCTCTCTGCAACAGTCCTTCTGTACTGCAATCTCCAATATCTGCTCTCTGCAACCGTCCTTCTGCACCTCAGTCTCAAACCTCTGCTCTCTGTAAGATCCTTTTAAACCCAGTTTAAAAAACTCTGCTCTCTGTAAAAGTTCTTCTGCACCCCAGTCTCAGAACTCTGCTCTCTGTAACAGGCCTTCTGAACCCCAGTCTCCAACCTCTGCTCTCTGTAGCAGTTGTTCTGTACCCCAGTCTCCAACTTCTGCTCTCTGTAACCATCTTTCTGCACCCCAGTCTCCAAAATCTGCTCTCTGCAACAGTCCTTCTTAACCTCAGTCTGAAAATTTTTCTCTCTGAAACAATCCTTCTGCACCCCAAACTCCATCCTTTGCTCTCTGTTTCAGTCCTTCTGCACCTCAGTCTCCAAACTCTGCTCTATGTAAGATCCTTTTGCAACACAGTCTCCAAAATGTGCTCCCTGTAACAGTCCTTCTGCACCGCAGTCTCCAACCTCTTCTCTCTGTAAAAGTCCTTCTACACCTCAGTCTCAAACCTCTTCTCTCTGCACGATCCCTCTGCACCCCAGTCTTCAATCACTTCTCTCTGTAACAGTCCTCCTTCACCTCAGTCTAAAAACTCTGCTGTCTGTAAGATCCTTCTGCCACCCAGTATCCTAACTCTGCTCTCTACAACAATCTTTCTGCACCCCAGTCTTCAAACTCTGCTCTCTTTAACAGGTCTTCTGCATCTTAGTCTCCAAACTCTGCTCTCTGTAACAGGCCTTCAGCACCCCAGTCTCCACACTCTTCTCTCTGCAACGATCATTCTACACCTCAGTCTCCAAAATCTGCTCTCTGTTAGATCCTTCTGCAACCCAGTCTAAAAACTCTGCCTTCTGTATCAGTCCTTCTGCACCCCAGTCTCCAAACTCTGCTCTTTGTAACAGGTCTTCTGCACCCCAGTCTCGAACCTCTGCTCTCTTTAACAGTCCTCCTGCACCTAGGTCTAAAATCTCTGCTCTCTTTAAGATCCTTCTGCAACCTTCTCTAAAAACTCTGCTTTCTGTAACAGTTATTCTGCACCCCAGATTCCAACCTCTGCTGTCTGTAACAGGCCTTTTGCACCCCAATCTCCAACCTCTACTCTCTGTAACAGTGTTTTTGCACCTCAGTCTCCAACCTCTGCTCTCTGCAACGATCTTTCTGCACCCCAGTCTCCAACATCTCCTCTCCTAAACAGTCTTTCTGCACCCCTGTCTCCAAACTCTGCTCTAGGTAAGATCCTTCTGTATCCCAATTTTCAAACTCTGCTCTCTGTAACATTCCATTTCCAACATAGTCTCAAACCTCTGGATTCTGCACTGGTCCTTCTGTACCCTAGTCTCCAAACTTTGCTCTCCTTAACAGTCCTTCTACACCCCATTATCTAAACTCTGCTCTCTGCAACAGTCCTTCTGAACCTCAGTCTTCAACCTCTGCTCCCTGTAACGGTTCTTCTGCACCCCAGTCATCAACCTCTGCTTTCTGTATCAGTAATTCTGTACCCCTGTCTCCAAACTTTGCTCTCTGTAACATTCTTTCTTCACGTCAGTCTCCAACCGCTGCTCCCTGCAACAGTTCTTCTGCACCCCAGTCTCCAACATCTGCACTCTGAAACAGTTCTTCTCCACCCCAATCTCCAAACTCTTCTCTCTTTAACAGTCCTCCTGTATTGCAGTCTCCAAACTCTGCTCTCTCTAACGGTCCTTCTGCACCCCAGTCTCCAAACTCTGCTTTGTGTATCAGTCCTTCTGCACCCCAGTCTCCAAACTCTGCTATCTGCAACCGTCCATCCGAACCTCAGTCTGCAAATTCTGCTCTCTGCAACAGTCCTTCTGCAACCAAGACTCCACCACCTGCTCCCTGCAACAGTCCTTCTTCACCCCAGTCTCCAACCTCAACTCTGTGTAACAGTCCTTCTGCACCCCAGTGTCCAACCTCTGCTCTCTGCAATAATCCTTGTGCATCCCAGTCTCCAACATCTGCTCTCTGCAACAGTCCTTCTGTACCTAAGTCTTCAACATCTGCTCTCTGAAAAAGTAATTCTTCACCCCAGTCTCCAACTTCTAATTTGTGTAACAGTCCTTTTGCACCCCAGTGTCCAACCTCTGCTCTCTGCAATGATCCTTCTGCATCCCAGTCTCCAGAATCTTGCTGCACCTCGGTCTACAATCTCTGCTATCTGTAAGATCCTTCTGCATCCCAGTTTTCAAACTCTGCTCTCTGTAACATTACTTTTCCACCACAGTCTCCAACCTCTGGATTCTGCACCGGTCCTGCTGCACCCCAGTCTCCAAACTCTGTTCTCTGCAAGAGTTCTTCTGCTTCCCATTCTCCAACCTCTACTCTCTGTAACAGTCCTTCTGTACCGCAGTCTTTAACCTCTGCTCTCTGTAAAGGTCCTTCTGCACAACAATCTCAAACCTCTGCTTTCTGTATCAGTACTTCTACACCACTGTTTTCAAACTCTGCTCTCTGTAATAGTCCTTCTGCAACTCTTTCTCCAACCTCTGCTCTCTGCAACCTTACTTCTGCACCCCATTCTCTAACCTATGCTCTGTTCTACAGTTCTTCTGAACTACAGTCTAAAACATCTGCTGTCTGCAACAGTCCTTCTGTACCCTAGTCTCCAAACTCTGCTCTCTGTAACGGTCCTTCTGCACCCCAGTCTCCAAACTCTGCTCTCTGTAACAGTCCTTCTGAACCTCAGTCTCCAAATTCTGCTCTCTGCAACAGTCTTTCTGCACCCAAGTCTCCAACCTCTCCTCTCTGCAACAGTCCTTCTACGACCCAGTCTTCATCCTCTGCTCTGTGTAACAGTCCTTCTGCACCCCAGTCTCCAACCTCTGCTCTCTGTAACAGACCTTCTGCACCTCAGTCTCCAAACTCTGCTCTATGTAAGATCCTTCTGCAACACAGTCTCCAAAATTTGCTCCCTGTAACAGTCCTTCTGCACCACAGTCTCCAACCTCTGCTCTCTGTAAAAGTCCTTCTACACCTCAGTCACAAACCTCTTCTCTCTGCAGGATCCCTCTGCACTCCAGTCTCCAACCACTGCTCTCTGTAACAGTCCTGCTTCACCTCAATCTAAAAACTCTGCTCTCTGTAAGATCCTTCTGCCACCCAGTATCCTAACTCTGCTCTCTATAATAATTCTTCTGCACCCCAGTCTTCAATCTCTGCTCTCTGTAACAGGCCTTCAGCACCCCAGTCTCCAAACTCTTCTCTCTGCAACAATCATTCTACACCTCAGTCTCCAAAATATGCTCTCTGTTATATCCTTCTGCAACCCAGTCTAAAAATTCTGACCTCTGTATTAGTCCTTCTGCACCCCAGTCTCCAAACTCTGCTCTCCGTGTCAGGTCTTCTGCAACCCAGACTCGAACCTCTGCTCTCTGTAACAGTCCTGCTGCACCTAGGTCTAAAACCTCTGCTCTCTGTAAGATCCTTCTGCAACCTTCTCTAAAAACTCTGGTCTCTGTAACTGTTATTCTGCACCCCAGATTCCAACCTCTGTTGTCTGTAATAGGCCTTTTGCACCCCAATCTCCAAACTCTGCTCTCTGCAACGATCTTTCTGCACCCCAGTCTCCAACGTCTCCTTTCCTCAACAGTCCTTCTGCACCCCTGTCTTTAAACTTTGCTCTCTGTAAGATCCTTCTGCATCCCAGTTTTCAAACTCTGCTCTCTGTAACATTACTTTTTCACCACAGTCTCCAACCTCTGGATTCTGCACCGGTTCTTCTGTACCCTAGTCTCCAAACTCTGCTCTCTTTAACAGTCCTTCTGCACCTCAGTCTCCAACCTCTGCTTTCTGTATCAGTAATTCTGTACCAGTGTCTCCAAACTTTGCTCTCTGTAACATTCTTTCTGTACCTCAGTTACCAACCGCTGCTCTCTGCAACAGTTCTTCTGCACCCCAGTCTCTAAACTCTGCTCTCTGCAAAAGTTCTTCTCCACCCCAATCTCCAACATCTGCACTATGAAACAGTTCTTCTTCACCCCAATCTCCATACTCTTCTCTCTTTAACAGTCCTCCTGTATTGCAGTCTCCAAACTCTGCTCTCTCTAACGGTCCTTCTGCACCCCAGTCTCCAAACTCTGCTTTGTGTATCAGTCCTTCTGCACCCCAGTCTCCAAACTCTGCTATCTGCAACAGTCCTTCTGAACCTCAGTCTCCAAATTCTGCTCTCTGCAACAGTCCTTCTGCACCCAAGTCTCCAACACTTGCTCCCTGCAACAGTCCTTCTTCACCCAAGTCTCCAACCTCTACTCTGTGTAACAGTCCTTCTGCACCACAGTGTCCAACCTCTGCTCTCTGTAATAATCCTTATGCATCCCAGTCTTTAACATCTGCTCTCTGCAACAGTTCTTCTGCACCTAAGTCTCCAACATCTGTTCTCTGAAAAAGTCATTCTTCACCCCAGTCTCCAACCTCTGCTTTTTGTAACAGTCTTTCTGCACCTCAGTGTCTAACCTCTGCTCTCTGCAATGATCCTTCTGTATCCCAGTCTCCAGAATCTGCTCTCAGCAACAGTTCTTCTGCACCCAAGTCTCCAACATCTGCTCTCAGCAACAGTCCTTCTGCGCCTCAGTCTGGAAACTCTGCTGTCTGCAACAATCCTTCTGCACCCCAGTCTCCAAACTCTTCTCTCTGTAACAGTCTTGCTGCACCTCGGTCACAATCTCTGCTATCTGTAAGATCCTTCTGCATCCCGAGTTTTCAAACTCTGCTCTCTGTAACATTACTTTTCCACCACAGTATCCAACCTCTGGATTCTGCACCAGTCCTGCTGCACCCCAGTCTCCAAACTCTGTTCTCTGCAACAGTTCTTCTGCTTCCCATTCTCCAACCTCTACTCTCTGTAACAGTCCTTCTGTACTGCAGTCTTCAACCTCTGCTCTCTGTAACAGTCCTTCTGCACAACAATCTCAAACCTCTGCTTTCTGTATCAGTCCTTCTGCACCACTGTTTCCAACCTCTGATCTCTGTAATAGTCCTTCTGGACCTCTTTCTCTAACCTCTGCTCTCTGCAACCTTACTTCTGCACCCCATTCTCTAACTTCTGCTCTCTTCTACAGTTCTTCTGAACCACAGTCTAAAACATCTGCTCTCTGCAACAGTCTTTCTGTACCCTAGTCTCCAACTCTGCTCTCTGAATCGGTCCTTCTGCATCCCAGTCTCCAAATTCTGCTCTCTGTTACATTCCTTCTGCACCTCAGTCTCCAAATTCTGCTCTCTGCAACAGTCTTTCTGAACTCAAGTCTCCAATCTCTCCTCTCTGCAACAGTCCTTCTACAACCCAGTCTTCAACCTCTGCTCTGTGTAACAGTCCTTCTGCACTCCAGTCTCCAACCTCTGCTCTCTGCAATAGTCCTACTAAACGTCAGTCTTCAACATGTGCTCTCTGTAAGATCCTTCTGCTACCCAGTCTCCAACTCTGCTCTCTGTAATAGCCCTTCTGCACCCCATTCTCCAAAGTTTGTTCTCTATAACAATCCTTCTGCACCCCAGTATCAAACCTCTGCTCTCTACAACGATCCTTTTGCACCCCAGTCTCCAACCTCACCTCTCTGCAACCATCATTCTGAACACCAGTCTCCAACATGTGCTCTCTGAAACAGTCCTTCAGCACCTCAGTCTTAAAATTCTGTTCTCTGCAACGATCCTTCTGCACCTCAGTGTCCAACCTCTACTTTCTGTAACAGACCTTATGCACCTCAGTCTCTAATATCTGCTCTCTGTAAGATCCTTCTGCAAACCAGTTTCCAACTCTGCCATATGTAAAGTCATTCTGCAGCTATTCTCCAAACTCTGCTCTTCGTAAAAGGCCTTCTGCACCCCAGTCTTCAACCTCTGCTCTCTGTAACAGTCCTGCTGCAACTCGGTCTTTAATCTCTGCTCTCTTTAAGATCCTTCTGCAACCTTGTCTAACAACTCTTCTCTCTCTAACAGTTCTTCTGCACCCTCGTCTAGAACCTCTGCTCTCTGTAACAGGCCTTTTGCATCACAATCTCCAACCTCTATTCTTTGTAACAGTCTTTTTGCACCTCAGTCTCCAACGTCTGCTCTCTGAAACGATACTTCTACACCCCAGTCTCCAACATCTGCTCTATGTAACAGACATTCTGCACCCCAGTCTCCTATGTCTCTTCTCTTTAACACTTTTTTTGCACCCCAGTCTCTAACCTCTGTTCTCTGTAAGGTCCTTCTGCACCCCAGTTTTCAAACTCTGCTCTCTTTAACATTCCTTCTTGAACCCAGTCTCCAACCTCTTCTTTATTCAACACTCCTGCTGCAACCCAGTCTCCAACCTCATTCTCTGCAACAGTCATTTTACTCCCCAGTCTCAAACCTCTGCTCTCTGTAACAGTCCTTCTGCATCATAGTCTCCAACCTCTGCTGTAACGGTCTTTCTTCACCACAGTCTCAAACCTCTGCTTTCTGTATCATTCCTTCTGCACCACGGTTTCCAAACTCTGCTCTCTGTAACAGTCCTTCTGAACATCTGTCTCCAACCTTTGAACTCAGCAACCCTACATTTCCACCCCATTCTCTAAACTCTGCTCTCTGTAACAGTCCTTCTGCACCCCATTTCCTAATCTTTGTTCTCTGTAACAGTCCTCCTGAACCACAGTCTCTAACCTCTGTTCTCTTATATGGTTCTTTTGTACCCCAGTCTCCAACCTCTGCTTTCTGTATGAGTAATTGTGCACCCCATTCTCCAAACTTTGCTCTCTGTAACATTCTTTCTGCACCTCAGTCTCCAAACTCAAATCTCTGCGACAGTTCTTCTTCACCACAGTTTTTAAACTCTGTTCTCTGCAACAGTCCCCCTGAATCACAGTCTCCAAACTCTGCTCTCTGTAACGGTTTTTATGCACCCCAGTCTTTAACCTCTGCTTTCTGTATCAGTCCTTCTACACCCCAGTCTCCAACCTCTGCTCTCTGTAACAGTCCTTCTGCACCTCAGTCTCCAAATTTTTCTCTCTGCAACTTTCCTACTGACCCAAGTCTCTAAAACCTACTCCCTGCAACAGTCCTTATTCACCCCAGTCTACAACAACTGCTATCTGCTACAGTCCTTCTGCACCCCAGTCTCCAATCTCTGCTCTCTGTAAAAGTTCTTCTGCACCTCTGACTCCAACTCTGCTCTCTGCAATGGTCCTTCTGCACCGCAGTACCCAACCTCTTCTCTCTGTAACCGTCCTTCTGCACCTCAGTCTCCAACCTCTGTTCTCTGTAAGATCCTTCCGCAACCCAGTCTCCAATACCTGCCCTCTGTAACACTCGTTCTGCATCCCTTCACCAAACTCTGCTCTCTGTAACAGGCCTTCATCACCGCAGTCTCCAAACTCTGTTCTCTGTAACAGTCCTTCTGCACCCCAGGATCCAACTACTGTTCTGTGTAACAATCCTTCTGCATCTCAGTTCCCAAACTCTGACATCTGCAATGGTCCTACTGCACCCCAGTCTCTAACCTCTGCTCTCTGCAACAATTTTTTTGAACCCCAGTCTCCAAACTCTGCTCTCTGCAAAAGTCCTTCTGCACCTCAATCTCTAACATCTGCTCTCTGCAACAGTGCTTCTGCACCTCAGTCTGAAAACTCTGCTCTCTGCAACTATCCTTGTTCGCCACAGTCTCCAAACTCTGCTTTCTGTAACAGTTTTTTTGCGACTCAGTCTCCAACCTCTGCTCTCTGTAACAGTCCTTCTGCCCCCCATTCTCCAAACTCTGCTCTCATTAAGATCCTTCTGCACCCAAGTTTCCAAACTCTGCTCTCTGTAGCATTCCTTCTCCACCCAGTCTCCAACCTCTGCTCTTTGCAACGGACCTTCTGCACGCCAGTCTCCAACCTCTGTTCTCGGCAATGGTCCTTCTGCACCCCAGTCTCCAAATTCTGCTCTGCATATCATTTCTTCTCCACCTCCGTCTCCAATTTCTGCTCTATGTAAGATCCTTCTGCAACCCAGTCACAAAACTCTGCTCTTTGGAATAGTCCTTCTGCACTCCAGTAACCTACCTCTGGTCTATGCAACAGTTCGTCTGCACCTCAGTCTCCCAACTCAGACCTCTGTAACAGTCCATCTTCACCCAAGTCTCCAACCTCTGCTCTCTGTAACAATCCTTCTGGCACCTCAGTCTCACACATCTGCTCTCTGCAACGGTTTTTCTGCACCCCATTCTCCAACGTCTATTGTCTCCAAGAGTCCTGCAGCACCTCAGTCTCCAAATTCTGCTCCCTGCAACAATCTTTCTGCACCCCAGTCTCGAACTTCTGCTTTCTGCAACAATTCTTCTGCACCCCAGTCTCCAACCTCTGCTGTCTGAAAGATCCTTCTGCACCCCAGTCTCCATATCCTGATGTTTGTCAAAGTCCTTTTTCACCTTAGTCTACAACCTCTGCTGTCTGTAACAATCCTTCTGCACCTCAGTATCTAACATCTGCTCTCTGCAACGGTCCTTCTGCACCCCATTCTCCAAACTCTGTTGTCTGCAAGAGTCCTTCAGCACGTTATATGCAACCTTTACTCCCTGCAACAATCATTCTGCACCCCAGTCTTCAACTTCGGCTCTCTGCAACAGTTCTTCTGCACCCCAGTCCCCAACTTCTACTCTCTGAAGAATTCCTTCTCCACCCCAGTCTCCAACCTCTGATCTCTGTAACAGTTCTTCTGTACCGCAGTACCTAAATTCTGCTCTCTGTAAGATCCTTCTGCACTCCAGTTTTTGAACTCTGCACTCTGTAACATTTCTTCCCCACCAAAATCTCTAACCTCTGCTCTCTGCAACGGTCCTTCTGCACCCCAGTCTCCAACCTCTGCTTTCTGTATCAGTCCTTCACCACCACAGTTTCCAAACTCTGCTCTCTATTACAGTCCTTTTGCACATCAGTCTCCAAACTCTGCTCTCTTCAAAAGTCCTTGTGCATCCCATTCTCCAACCTGTGCTCTCTGCAACAGTCCTACTGTACCCTAGTCTCCAACCTCTGCTCTCTGTAACAGTCCTTCTATGCTGTAGTCTCTAACCTCTGCTCTCGTTAAGGTTCATTCTGGACCCAAGTCTCCAAACTCTGCTTTCTGTATCAGTCCTTCTGCACCCAAGTCTCCAAACTCTGCTCTATGTAACAGTCCTACTGCATCTCAGGCGCAAATATCTTCTCTCTGTAACAGTCTTTCTCTACCCCAGTCTCCAACTTCTACTCTGTGCAACAGTTCGTCTGCACCCCAGTCTCCAACCTCTGCTCTCTTAAAGATCCTTCTGCACCTCAGTCTCCAAACTCTGATCTTTGTCACGGTCCATCTTCACCTCAGTCTCCAACCTCTGCTCTCTGTAACAATCCTTCTGCACCTAAGTCTCCAATATCTGCTCTCTGCAACCGTCCTTCTGCACCCCATTCTCCAAACTTTGTTGTCTGCAAGAGTACTTCAGCACATCATATCCAACTTCTACTCCATGCAACAATCCTTCTGCACCCCAGTCTCCAACTTCAGCTCTCTGCAACCGTTCTTCTGCACCCCACTCTCCAACATCTACTCTCTGAAGAAGTCCTGCTGCACCCCAATCTCCAAACTCTGCTCTTTGTAACAGTCTTTCTGCATCTCAGTCTCAAACATCTTCTCTCTGTAACAGTCCTTCTCTACCCCAGTCTCCAAACTCTGCTCTCTGAAACAGTTCTTCTACACCACAGTCTCCAAACTCTGATCTCTGTAACAGCCCTTCTGCACCCAATCCCCAACCTCTGCTCTCTGTAACAGGCCTTCTGCAACCCAGTCTCCAAACTCTGCTCTCTATAACAGTCCTTCTGTACTGGAGTTTCAAACCTCTGCTCTCCGTAATGGTCTTTCTGCACCCCAGTCTCCAAACTCTGCTTTCTGTATTAGTCCTTCTGCACGTCAGACTCCAAACTCTGCTCTCTTCAAGAGTTATGCTGCACCCCAATCCCCAACCTCTGCTCTCTGTAACAGTCCTCTGCACCCCAGTCTCCAACCTCTGCTCTCTGTATCAATCCTTCTGAACCTCAGTCTCCAAGTCTTCTCTCTGCAATGGTCCTTCTGCACCCCAGTCTCCAACCTCTGTTTTTTACAACACTTCTTCTGCACCCAAGTCTCCAACCTCTGCTCTCTGTAACAATCTTTCTGTTCTGAAGTCTCCAACCTCTGTTTTCTTTAATGGTCCTGCTGCACCCTAGTTTCAAACCTCTGCTTTCTGTATCAGTCCTTCTGCAGCCCAGTCTCCAACCTCTGCTCTCTGTAACAGTCCTGTGGCACCCCAATCTCCAAATGCTACTCTCTGCAACAGTCTCTCTCCACCCCAGTCTCCAACCTCTACTCTCTAAAATAGTCCTACTGCACCCAAGTCTCCAACCTCTACTCTATGCAACAGTCTTTCTGCACCTCAGTCTCCAACATTTGGTCTCTACAATAGTCATTCTGCACCCCAGTCTCCAATCTCTGCTTTCTGTATCAGTACTTCTGCACTCAAGTCTCTAACCACTGCTCTCTGTAACAGTCCTTCTGCTCCTCAGACTCCAAATTTTGGTCTCAGCAACAGTCATTTTTCACCCCAATCTCCAACGTCTCCTCTCCGCAACAGTTCTTCTGCACCCCAGTCTCCAACCCCTACTCTCTGCAACAGTCCTTCTGCACCCCAGTCTCCAACCTTCTCTCTGCAACAGTCCTTCTGAACCCCAGTCTCCAACATCTGATCTCTGCTACAGTCCTTCTCCACGCCAGTCTCCAACCTCTGATCTCTGTAACAGTCCTTCTGTTCTGCAGTTTCCAAACACTTCTCTCTGTAACCGTCCTTCTGCACCCCAGTCTCAAACCTCTGCTTTCTGTATCAGTTCTTCTGCCATCAAGTCTCCAACCTCTGCTCTCTGTAACAGTCCTTCTGCACCTCAGTGTCAAAATTCTGCTCTCTACAACAGTCCTTGTGCACCCCAATCTCTAACCTCTTCTCTCTGCAACAGTCCTTCTACACCCCAGTATCCAACCTCTGCTCTCTGTATCAATCCTTCTGCACCTCAGTCTCCAAGTCTTCACTCTGCAATGGTTATTCTGCACCCCAGTCTCCAAACTCTGTTTTCTACAACACTTCTTTTGCACCCAAGTCTCTAACCTCTGCTCTCTGTAATAGTTCTTCTGTTCCGAAGTCTCCAACCTCTGTTTTTTTTTTTTTAATTATTTTTTATTGTTGGTCGTTCAAAACATTACACAGTTCTTAATACATCATATTTCACAGTTTGATTCAAGCGGGTTATGAACTCCCAACTTTACCTTGTATACAGATTGCTGTATCACATCAGTTATCTTTCCATTGATTGACATATTGCTTTTCTAGTTTCTGATGTATTCTGCTGTCAGTCCTATTCTCTACTATCCCCCTCCCCTCCCCTCCCCTCCCCTTATCTCTCTCTACCCCTTCTACTGTAAATCATTTCTTCCATTTGTCTTATCTTGTCTTATCCCTCCTTTCCTCTTATATATCATTTTGTATAACCCTGAGGATCGCCTTCTATTTCCATGCGATTTCCCTTCTCACTCCCTTTCTCTCCCACCTCTCATTCCTGTTTAATGTAAATTTTCTTCTCAAGCTCTTCGTCCCTACCCTGTCCTTGTTTACTCCCCTTATATCAAAGTGGTCATTTGGTATTTGTTTTTTAACGATTGACTAGCTTCACTTAGCATAATCTGCTCTAATGCCATCCATTTCCCTCCAAATTCTATGATTTTGTCGTTTCTTAATGCCGAATAATACTCCATTGTGTATAAATGCCACATTTTTTTTATCCATTCATCTATAGAAGGGCATCTAGGTTGGTTCCACAATCTTGCTATCGTGAATTGTGCTGCTATGAACATCGATGCAGCAGTGTCCCTGTAGCATGCTCTTTTTAAATCTTTAGGAAATAGACCGAGAAGGGGAATAGCTGGGTCAAATGGTGGTTCCATTCCCAGCTTTCCAAGAAATCTCCATAATGCTTTCCAAATTGGCTGCACCAATTTGCAGTCCCACCAGCAATGAACAAGAGTGCCCTTTTCCCCGCATCCTCTCCAGCACTTATTGTTGTTTGACTTCCTAATAGGTGCCAATCTTACTGGAGTAAGATGGTATCTTAGGGTAGTTTTGATTTGCATTTCTCTGACTGCTAGCAATGGTGAGCATTTCTTCATGTACTTATTGATTGATTGTATGTCCTCCTCTGAGAAGTGTCTATTCAGGTCCTTGGTCCATTTATTGATTGGGTTATTTGTTATCTTAATGTCTAATTTTTTGAGTTCTTTTTATATTCTGGTTATTAGGGCTCTATCTGAAGTTTGTGGATTAAACATTTGTTCCCAGGATTTAGGCTCCCTATTTATCTCTCTTATTATTTCTTTTGCTGAGAAAAAACTTTTTAGTTTTAGTAAGTCCCATTTTTTGATTCTAGTTGTTAACTCTTGCGCTATGGGTGTTCTATTGAGGAATTTGGGGCCCGATCCCACAGTATGTAGATGGTAGCCAGCTTTTTCTTCTATCAGATGCCGTGTCTCTGATTTAATATCAAGCTCCTTGATTCATTTTGAGTTAACTTTTGTGCATGGCGAGAGATAGGGATTCAGATTCATTTTGATGCAAATGGATTTCCAGTTTTCCCAGCACCATTTGTTGAAGATGCTATACTTCCTCCATTGCATGCTTTTAGCCACTTTATCAAATATAAGGTAGTTGTAGTTTTGTGGATTGGTTACTGTGTCCTCTATTTTGTACCATTGGTCCATCCGCCTGTTTTGGTTCCAGTACCATGCTGTTTTTGTTACTATTGCTCTGTAGTATAGTTTGAAGTCTGGTATCGCTATACTGCCTGATTCACACTTTCTGTTTAGCATTGTTTTTGCGATTCTTGGCTTTCTATTATTCCACATGAATTTCATGATTCTTTTATCTATTTCTACAAGAAATGCTGTTGTGATTTTGATTGGTATTGCATTGAACTTATAGAGAACTTTTGGTATTATCGCCATTTTGATGATGTTATTTCTGCCTATCCATTAGCAGGGTATATTTCTCCATCTTCTAATGTCTTTTTCTATGTCTTTCTTTAGGGATCTGTAATTTTCATTACATAAATCTTTCACCTCTTTTGTTAGGTTGATTCCCAAGTATTTTTTTTTGGGGGGGATATTGTAAATGGAGTAGTTGTCCTCATTTCCGTTTCAGAGGATTTGTCGCTGATATACAGAAATGCCTTTGATTTATGCATGTTGATTTTATATCCTGCCTCTTTGCTGAATTCATTTATTAGCTCTAATAGCTTCTTTGTAGACCCTTTTGGGTCTGCTAGGTATAGGATCATATCATCTGCAAATAGTGATAATTTAAGTTCTTCTTTTCTTATTCTTATGCCTTTAATTTCTTTCGTCTGTCTAATTGCTCTGGCCAGTGTTTCAAGAACTATGTTGAACAGCAGTGGGGAGAGAGGGCATCCCTGTCTTGTACCAGATCTTAGAGGGAATGCCTTCAATTTTTCTCCATTCAGAATGATGCTGGCCTGTGGCTTATCATAGATTGCTTTTACACTGTTGAGGTATGTTCTGGTTATTCCTAATTTTCTAGAGTTTTGAACATAAAGGGATGCTGAACTTTGTCGAATGCTTTTTCTGTATCTATCGAGATGATCATATGGTTCTTATTTTGAAGTCTATTGATGTGGTGAATAACATTTATTGATTTCCGTATATTGAACCAGCCTTGCATCCCAGGGATGAATCCTACTTGATCATGGTGTATAATTTTTTTGTATTTGAATCTGATTCGCCAGAATTATATTGAGAATTTTTGCGTCAAGGTTCATTAGAGATATTGGTCTGTATTTTTCTTTCTTTGAAGTGTCTTTGTCTGGTTTCGGAATCAGGGTGATGTTGGCCTCGTAGAATGAATTTGGAAGTTCTCCCTCTTTTTCTATTTCCTGAAATAGCTTGAAAAGTATTGGTGTTAGTTCCTCTTTAAAGGTTTTGTAAAACTCTGCTGTATACCCATCCGGTCCTGGGCTTTTCTTAGTTGGTAATCTTTTGATGGTTTCTTCTATTTCCTCTGTTGTTATTGGTCTGCTTAGGTTGTCTATATCCTCTTGACGCAATCTGGGCAGATCATAAGACTTAAGGAATTTATCTATGCCTTCACTATCTTCTATTTTATTAGAGTATAAAGATTCAAAATAACTTCTGATTATCTTCTGTATTTCTGAAGTGTCTGTTGTAATATTGCCTTTTTCATCCCGTATGTTAGTAATTTGAGTTCTCTCTCTTCTTCTCTTTGTTAGCATGGCTAAGGGTCTGTCAATTTTATTTATTTTTTCAAAGAACCAACTTTTAGTTTTGTCAATTGTTTCTTTTGTTTTAATTTTATTCATTTCAGCTCTGATTTTAATTATCTCTTGCCTTCTACTTTTTTTGCTGTTGTTTTGCTCTTCTTTTTCTAGAATTTTGAGATGAAGTAAGAGATCATTTATTTGTTGTTTTTTTTTTCTTTTTTTGAGGAATGAACTCCAAGCAATTAATTTTCCTCTTAGAACAGATTTAATGTGTCCCATAGATTCTGATATGTTGTGTCTGTGTTTTCATTTAACTCTAGGAAGTTTTTAATTTCCTCCTTAATGTCTTCTAAAACCCATTGATCATTCAGCAACCTATTGTTCATTCTCCAAGTGATGCTTGATTTTTCCTTCTTTCTTTTATCATTGATTTTCAGTTTTATTCCATTATGATCAGATAAGATGCATGGTATTATCTCAACCCCTTTATATTGTCTAAGAGTTGCCCTGTGACATAATATATGGTCTATTTTTTAGAAGGTTCCATGTGCTGCTGAGAAAAAGGTATAACTACTTGATGTTGGGTGGTATAGTCTATATATGTCAATTAAGTCTAGGTTATTAATTTTGTTATTGAGTTCTATAGTTTCCTTATTTAACTTTTGTTTGGAAAATCTGTCCAGTGGTGAGAGAGGTGTGTTGAAGTCTCCCATGATTATTGTATGGTGATCTATTAGACTCTTGAACTTGAGAAGAGTTTGCTTGATGAACACAGCTGCACCATTATTTGGGGCATATATATTTATGATTGTTATGTCTTGTTGGTGTATGGTTCCCTTGAGCAGTATGAAGTGTCCTTCTTTATCCCTTTTGATTAACTTTTGCTTGAAATCTATTTTATTAGATATGAGTATGGACACTCCTGCTTTTTTCCACAGTCCATATGTGTGGTATGATTTTTCCCAACCTTTCACCTTCAGTCTATGAATATTTTTTCCTATCAGATGCGTCTTCTGTAGGCAGCATATTGTTGGGTCTTGTTTTGTGATCCATTCTACTAGCCTGTGTCTCTTAATTGGTGAGTTTAACCCATTAACATTTAGGGTTATTATTATAGGCCACCTGTAGAGCCAGGTAGCTGCGACTGTGTGGATAGGAACCGGGCAGGTGAGGCGGCTGTTCCCAGAGCGAGCACTAGGCCTCCCAGGGGAGCCCGGATGGCGGAGGCCGACTTCTGGTTCTGGCGGGGCGGGCCATGTCGCTCCGGGTGTCCGCCGCTTGCAAAAGTGGTTGCTGGTTGCAGGACTTGACCTCTGCACCCGCCGCGGGGCCTTCTGTCTAGCTGGGTACCTGTGGCCGCCTGGTTAGGGACCGGGTGGGTGAGGCGGCTGCTCCCAGAGCGAGCCCTAGGCCTCCCAGGGGAGCCCGGATGGCGGAGGCCGAATTCCGGTTTTGGCGGACCGGGCCAAGTCGCTCCGGGTGTCTGCCACTTGCAAAAGCGGCTGTTGGTTGCAGACCTTGATTTCTGCACCCGCTGCGGGCCCACCTGTCTAACCGGGTAGCTGTGGCCGCGTGGTTAGAAACTGGGTGGGTGAGGTGGCTGCTCCCAGAGCTAGCACTAGGCCTCCCAGGGTGCCCGGATGGCGGAGGCCAAATTCCGGTTCGGGCGGGGCTGGCTAAGTCGCTCCAGGTGTCCGCTGCTTGCAAAAGCGGTTGCTGGTTGCAGAAGTTGATTTCTGCACCCACTGCGGGGCTACCTGTAGAGCCAGATAGCTGTGGCGGCGTGGTTAGGAAACGGGCAGGTGAGGCGGCTCCTCCCAGAGTGAGAGCCGCTTGCCGGAACAGCTGATGGCTGCGGGACTAGACCTCTGTGCCATCCAAGATCCACTTCTCTGTGACAAACTGTCATTTCCAATAAACCTACCAGTTCACGGCAGCTCTCTTCTTAAGGGAATTATGCTAGAAGTTCCTCCATAGTTAGGCTGCCGCTGTTCCGATGGGTCTTTCTTATGTCGTTAAAGTGGAGACATTGGAATTGCTTCTTCCTCGCCGGCTGCCATGTTGGATCCCATGTTTTCTTTAATTGTCCTTCTGCACCCTAGTTTCAAACCTCTGCTTTCTGTATCAGTCTGTCTGCACCATAGTCTCCAAACTCTGCTGCTTTAACAGTCCTTCTGCACATCAGTTTGAAACCTCTGCTCTCTGCAATAGTCCTTCTGCACCCCAGTCACCAACCTCTGCTTTCTGTATCAGTCCTTATCTACCCCAGTCTCCAAACTCTGCTCTCTGTAATAGTCCTTCTCCACTTCAGTCTCCAAACTCTGCTCTCTGCAACAGTCCTGTGGCACCCCAATCTCAAAATGCTACTCTGTGCAACAGTCTTTCTCAACCCCAGTCTCCAACCTCTACTCTCTGCAACAGTTCTTCTGCACCCCAATCTCCAACCTCTACTCTCTGCAATATTCATTCTGCACCCAAGTCTCCAACCTCTACTCTATGCAACAGTCTTTCTGCACCCCAGTCTCCAACATCTGCTCTCTACAATAGTCCTTCTGTACCACAGGCTCCAAACTCTGCATTCTGTATCAGTACTTCTGCACTCAAGTCTCTAACCACTGATCTCTGTAACAGTCCTTCTGCACCTCAGACTCCAAATTTTGGTCTCAGCAACAGTCCTTCTCCACCCCAATCTCCAACCCCTACTCTCTGCAAAAGTCTTTCTGCACCCCAGTCTCCAACCTCCTCTCTGCAATAGTCCTTCTGCACCCCAGTCTCCAACATCTGATCTCTGCAACAGTCCTTTTACACCCCAGTCTCCAACTTCTGCTCTCTGTAACAGTCCTTCTACACCTCAGTCTCCAACCTCTGCTCTCTGTATGATCGTTCTGAAAATCAGTCTCCAAACTCTGCTTTCTGTAACAGTCCTTTTGCACCCCAGTCTCCAACCTCTGCTCTCTGTAATAATACTTCTGTTCCGCAGTCTCCAACCACTGTTTTCTTTAGTGGTCCTTCTGCACCCCAGTTTCCAAACTCTGCTTTTTATATTAGTCCTTCTGCACCACAGTCTACAAATTCTGCTGCTGTAACAGTCCTTCTGCACCTCAGTCTGCAACCTCTGCTCTCTTCAATAGTCCTACTGAACCCCAGTCTCCAACCTATGCTCTCTGCAACAGTCCTTCTGCACCCCAGTCTCCAACATTCAATCTCTGCAACAGTCCTAGTCAACCCCAGTCTCCAACCTCTGCTCTCCTTAAAAGTCCTTCTGTACTGCAGTTTCCAAACTCTTCTCTCTGTAACTGTCCTTCTGCACACCAGTCTCCATCCCCTGCTTACTCTATCAGTCCTTCTGCACTCAAGTCTCCAACCTCTGCTCTCTGTACAGTCCTTCTGCTCCTTAGTTTCCAAATTCTGCTGTCTGCAACAGTCTTTCTGCACCCCAATCTCTACCCACTGCTCTCTGCAACAGTCCTTCTACACCCAAGTCTCCAACCTCTGCACTCCACAACAGTCATTCTGCACCTCAGTCTCCAACATCTGCTCTCTGCAATGGTCTTTCTACACCTCAGTCTTCAACATCTACTCTCTGTAACAGTCCTTCTGCACCTAAGTCTCCAACCTCTGCTCTCTGTATGATCCTTCTGAAAATAAGTCTCCAAACTCTGCTTTCTGTAACAGTCCTTCTACACCCCAGTCTCCAAAGTCTGCTCTCTTTAACAGTCCTTCTGCACCCCAGTCTCCAACCTCTGCTCTCTGTAACAGTCCTTCTGCACCTCAGTCTCCAAACTCTGCTCTCTGTAAGATTCTTCTGCACCCAAGTCTCCAAACTCTGCTCTCAGTATCAGCCCTGCACGCGAGTCTCCAACCTCTGCTCTTTGCAACTGTCTTTCTGCACCCCAGTCTCCAACCTCTGCTCTCTACAACAGTTCTTATGAAACCCAATCTCCAACCTCTACTCTCTGTAATAGTCCTTCTGCACCCAAGTATCCAACCTCTACTCTATGCAACAGTCCTTCTACACCCCAGTCTCCAACATCTGCTCTCTACAACAGTCTTTCTGCACCCCAGTCTCCAATCTCTGCATTTTCTATCAGTACTTCTGCACTCAAGTCTCTAACCACTGCTCTCTGTAACATTCCTTCTGCACCTGAGTCTCGAAATTCTGCTCTCAGCAACAGTCCTCCTCCACCCCAATCTCCAACGTCTGCTCTCTGCAACAGTTCTTCTGCACCCCAGTCTCCAACCCCTACTCTCTGGAACAGTCTTTCTGCACCCCAGTCTCCAACCTCCTCTCTGCAACAGTGCTTCTGAACCCCAGTCTCCAACATCTGATTTCTGAAATAGTCCTTCTCCGCACCAGTCTCCAACCTCTGCTCTATGTAACAGTCCTTCTGTACTTCAGTTCCCAAACTATTCTCTCTGTAACTGTCCTGCACACCAGTCTCTATCAGTCCTTCTGCACTCAAGTCTCAAACCTCTGACTCTCTTTACAGTCCTTCTGCACCTCTGTCTCCAAATTCTGCTCTCTGCAACACTCCTTATACGGCAAAGACTCCAACCTCTGCACTCCACAACAGTCCTTCTGCACCTCAGTCTCCAACCTCTACTCTCTACAATGGTCTTTCTACACCTCAGTCTTCAACATCTACTCTCTGTAACAGTCCTTCTGCACCTCAGTCTCCAATTTCTGCTCTCTGTATGATCTTTCTGAAAAAAGTCTCCAAACTCTGCTTTCTGTAACAGTCCTTCTGCACCCCAGTCTCCAAAGTCTGCTCTCTGTAACAGGCCTTCTGCACACCAGTCTCCATCTTCTTCTCTCTGTAACAGGCCTTCTTCACCTAAGTCTCTGAACTCTGCTCTCTTTAACAGTCCTTCTGCACTCCAGTCTCCAACCTCTGCTCTCTGTAACAGCCCTTCTGCACCTCAGTCTCAAAACTCTGCTCTCTGTAAGATCCTTCTGCACCCCAGTCTCCAAACTCTGCTCTCAGTATGAGTCCTGCACGCCAGTCTCCAAACACTGCTCTCTGTAACAGTTTTTCTGCACCTCAGTCTTCAACAACTGCTCTCTGAAACAGTCCTTCTGTACCCCAGTCTTCAACCACTGCTCTTTAGAACACTCCTTCTATATTCCAGTCTCCAACCTCTACTCTCTGCAATAGTCCTTCTGTACCCAAGTCTCCAACATCTACTTTATGCAACAGTCTTTCTACACCCCAGTCTCCAACATCTGCTCTCTACAACAGTCCTTCTGCACCACAGTCTCCAAACTCTGCTCTCTTTAACAGTCGTTCTGCACGTCACTCTGCAACCTCTGCTCTCTACAACAGTCCTACTGTACCCTAGTTTTCAACCTCTACTCTCTCCAACAGTCCTTCCTCACCCCAGTCTCCTAAATATGCTTTCTGTAACAGTCCTTGTGTACTGCAGTCTCCAACCTCTGCTCTCTGTAACTGTATTTCTGCACCCTAGTCCTGAAACTCTGCCCTCTGTAACAGTCCTGAAACTCAGTCTGCAACCTCTGCTGTCTGCAACAGTCATTCTGTTACCCAGTCTCCATCCTCTGCTCTTTGGAACAGTCGTTTTGTACCCCAGACTCCAACATCTGCTCTCTGAAACAGTTCTTCTCCAGCCCAGTCTCTAACCTCTTCTCTCTGTAACAGTCCTTGGGTACTGCAGTCTCCAACCTCTGCTCTCTGTAAGGGTCCTTCTGCACCAGAGTCTCCAACCTCTGCTTTCTGTATCATTTCTTCTGCACCCCAGTCTCCAGTCTCTTCTCTCTGTATCAATCCTTCGGCACCTCAGTCTCCAAGTCTCCTCTCTGCAACGGTCTTTCTGCATCTCAGTCTCCAAACTCTGCTCTCTGTAACAGTGCTTCTGCACCTCAGTCTCCAACCTCTGCTCTCTGTAAAATCCTTCTGCACCCCAGTCTCCAAACTCTGCTCTCTGTAACAGGTCTTCTTCAACCCATTCTCCACCTTCTGCTCTCTGTAAGAGTCCTTCTGCACCCCAGTCTTCAAACCATTCTCTATGCAACGATCCTTCTGAACCCCAGTCTCCAACGTCTACTCTCTGCAACTGTCCATCTGCACCCAAGTCTCCTACATCTTCTCTATGCAACAGTCTTTCAGAACCTCAGTCTGATAACTCTGCTCTCGGCAACGATCCTTCCGCACCCCAGTCTCCAAACTCAGCTCTCTGTAACAGTCATTCTGCACCTCAGTCTCCAACCTCAGTTCTCTGTAAGATCCTTCTGAAACCCAGTCTCCAATGTTTGCTCTCTGTAACAGTCCTTCTGCACCCCAGTCCCCAAACTCTGCTCTCTGTAGCAGGCCTTCGGCACCCCAGACTCAAAACTATGCTCTCAGTAATAGGCCATCTGCTTCCCAGTCTCCAACCTCTTCTCTCTGCCACGAACCTCTTTTCCACGATCCTTCTGCACCTCAGTCCCCAACCTCAGCTCTCTGAAAGATCCTTCTGCACCTCAGTCTCCAAACTCTGCTCTATGTAAGAGTTCTTCTGCATCCCAGTCTCCAACATCTGCTCTCGGTAACAGTTTTGTACCGCAGTCTCCAAACTCTGTTCTCTGTAACGGTTCTTCTGCACCCCAGTTTCTAAACTCTGCTTCCTGTAACAGTTTTTCTGCACCTGAGTCTCCAAACTCTTCTCTCTGTAACAGTCCTTCTACACACCAGTCTCCAACTACTGCTCTTTGTAAATATCCACCTGCCCCTAGTCTGAAACCTCTGCTCTCCACGATTCTTCTGCACCCCAGTCTCCAACCACTGCTCTTTGTAACAGTCCCCCTGCACCTCAATCTCCAACCTCTGCTATCTGTAAGATCCTTAAGAAACCCGGTCTCCAAACTCTGCTCTCTATAACAGTCCTTCTGCACCCCAGTCTCTAACCTCTCCTCTCTGTAACAGACCTTCTTCACGCCAGTCTCCAAACGATGCTCTATGCAACGATCATTCTGCACGCCTGTCTGCAACCTCCGCTCTCCGCAATGATCCTACTGCACCCCATTCTCCAACCCCTAATCTCTGAAACAGTTCTTCTGCACCTCAGTCTCCAACTTCTGCTCTCTGAAAGATCATTCTGCACCCCTGTCTCCAAGCTCTGCTCCTTGCAACGATCCTTCTGCACCCCAGTCTCCAACCTCTGCTCTATGTAACAGGAATTCTGTACCTAAGTCTCCAACCTCTGCTCTCAGCAACAGTCCTTCTGCACCCCAGTCTTCAAACTCTGTTTTCTGTATCAGTCCATCTAAACCCCAGTCTAAAACCTCTGCTCTCTGTATCTATCCTTCCACACCTCAGTCTCCAACCTGTGCTCTCTGTAACATTCCTTCTGCCCCGAGTCTCCAACCTATGCTCTCTGTAACATTTTTTCTGTACCGCAGTCTCCAAATTCTGGTCTCTGTAACAGTCCTTCTGCACCCCAATTGCAAACCTCTGCTTTATGTAACAGTGCTTCTGCACCTCAGTCCCCAAACTATGCTCTTTATAACGGTCCTTCTACACCTCAGTTTCCAACCTCTACTCTCTGTAACAGTCCTTCTGCACCTCAGTCTGAAACCTCTGGTCTTTGCACGATCTTTCTGCACCCCAGTCTCCAACCACTGCTCCCTGTAACAGTCCACCTTTACCTCAGTCTCCAACCTCTGCTCTCTATAAGTTCCTTCAGATACCCAGTCTCCAAACTCTCCTCTTTGTAACAGGCTTTCTGCACACCAGTCTCTAAACTCTGCTCTCTGTAGAAGGCCTTCTGCACCCCAGTCTCCAAACGCTACTCTCTGCAACGATCCTTCTGCACCCCATTCTCCAACCTCTGTTCTCTGTAACAGTTCTTCTGCACCCGCGTGTCCAACCTCTGCTCTCTGTAACAGGACTTCCGAAACTCAGTCTCCAAACTCTGCTCTCTGCAACAGTCCTTCTGCAAACCAGTCTCAAAACTCTGCTCTCTACAACAGTTTTTCTGCACCCTAGTTACCAACATCTGCTCTCTGCAAAAGTTCTTCTGCACCTCAGTATAAAAACTCTGCTCTCTGCAACGACCCTTTTGCACCCCAGTCTCCTACCTCTTCTCTCTGTAACAGTCCTTCTGCACCTCTTTCTCCCAACTATGCTCTCTTTATGACCCTTCTGAAACACAGGCTTTAAACTCTGCACTCTGTAACAGTCGTTCTGCACAACAGTCTCCAACCTCTGCTCTCTGTAACAGGACTTCTGCAAAACAGTCTCCAAACTCTGCTCTCTGTAACAGTCCATCTGCACCTCAGTCTCTAAAATCTGCTCTCTGTAACACTACTTCTACACCCCAGTCTCCAACCTCTGCTTTCTGTAACAGTCCTTCTGCACCCAGTCTCCAACATCTGCTCTCTGTAAAAGTCCTTCTGTATCGCAGTATCCAACCTCTGCTCTCTGTAATGGTCCTTCTGCAACCCAGTCTCCTAACTCTGCTTTTTGAACCCAGTCTCCTACCTCAGTTTTTCTTAACCCCAGTCTCCAACCTTTGCTCTCTGTATCTCTCTTTCTGCACCTCAGCCTCCATCCTGTGATTTCTGTAACAGTCCTTCTGCACCCCAGTCTTCAACTTGTGTCCTCTGTAACAGTCTTTCTGCACCCCAGTCTCAAACCTATGCTCTCTGCAACAGTCCTTCTGCATCCCAGTCTCCAAACTCTGCTCTCTGCAACAGTCCTTCTGCACCATAGTTACCTACATATGCTCTCTGAAACAGTCTTTCTGCACCCCAGTCTCCAACCTCTACTCTCTGTAACAGTCCTCCTGTACTGCAGTCTCCAACTCTGCTATCTGTAACGGTCTTTCTCCACCTCAGACTCCAAATTCTGTTTTCTGTATCAGTTTTTCTGCACCCAAGTCTCGAAACTCTGCTCTCTGTAATAGTCCTTCTGGACCTCAGTCTCCAACCTCTGCTCTCAGCAACAGTCCTTCTGCACTCCAGTCTCCAACCTCTGCTTCCTGCAAAAGTACTTCTGTAACCCAGTCATCATCCTCTGCTCTCTGTAAAAATCCTTCTGCATCTCAGTCTCCAAACTCTGTTCTCTACAACGGTCCTTCTGCACCTCAGTCTACAAATTCTACTCTCTTTAAAACTCCTTCTGCACCTCATTTTCCAACCCCTGCTCTCTGTAGAATCCTTCTCAAACCCAGTCTCCAAACTCTGCTCTCTGTAACAGTCTCCAACCTCTGCTCTCTGTAACAGTCTCCAACCTCTGCTCCCTGCAAAAGTACTTCTGCAACCCAGTCTTCATCCTCTGCTCTTTGTAACAATCCTTCTGCATGTCAGTCGCCAAACTCTGTTCTCGGCAACGGTCTTTCTGCACCTCAGTCTACAACTTCTTCTCTCTTTAACACTCCTTCAGCACCTCATTATCCAACCTCTGCTCTCTGTAGAATCCTTCTCCAACCCAGTCTCCATACTCTGCTCTCTGTAACAGTCCTTCTGCACCCCAGACTCTAAACTCTGCTCCCTGCAACGATCCTTCTTCACCCGAGTCTCCAACCTCTGCTCTCTGCATCAGTCATTCTGCACCCCAGTCTCCAACATCTTCTCTATGAAACAGTCTTTCTGCAACTCAGTGTGAAAACTCTGCTCTCTGCAGTGATCCTTTGCACCTCAGCCTCCTACCTCTGCACTCTGTAAGACCCTTCTGCAACCCAGTCTCCAAACTCTGCTCTCTGTAACAGTCCTTCAGAACAACAGTTTCCAACCTCTGCTCTCTGCAACAGGAATTCTGAAACCCAGTCTCGAAACTATGCTCTTTGTAACAGTCCTTCTGCACCCCAGATTCCAACCTCTGCTCTCGGAAACAGACCTTCTGCACCCCAGTCTCCAACCTCTGCTCTCTGTAACAATCCTTCTGCACCCCAGTCTTCTACTACTGCTCTCTTTAATATTCTTTTTGCACCTCAGTCTCCACCTTTGCTGTCTTCAAAGGTCCTTCTGCACACCTGTCTTCAACTTCTGCTCTCTGCAACAGTTCTTTTGCAGCCCAGTCTCCAAACTCTTCTCTCTGCAACAATTCTTCTCCATCCCAGTCTCCAACTTCGGCTCTCTCCAACAGTCCTTCTGCACCCCAGTCTCTAAACTCTGCTCTCTTTAACAGTCCTTCTGCAACCTAAAGTCCAACATCTGCTCTCTGTAAGAGTCCTTCTGCACCCACGTCTCCACAATCTGCTTTTTGTATCAGTCCTTCTGCACCGCAGTCTGAAAACTCTGCTCTCTGCAATGATCCTTTGCACCTCAGCCTCCTACCTCTGCTCTCTGTAAGACCCTTCTGCAACCCAGTCTCCAAACTCTGCTCTCTGTAACAGTCCTTCAGAACAACAGTTTCCAACCTCTGCTCTCTGCAACAGGAATTCTGAAACCCAGTCTCGAAACTATGCTCTTTGTAACAGTCCTTCTGCACCCCAGATTCCAAACTCTGCTCTCGGAAACAGACCTTCTGTACTCCAGTCTCCAACCTCTGCTCTCTGTAACAATCCTTCTGCACCCCAGTCTTCTACTACTGCTCTCTTTAATATTCCTTCTGAACCTCAGTCTCCACCTTTGCTCTCTGCAAAGGTCCTTCTGCATACCTGTCTTCAACCTCTGCTCTCTGCAACAGTTCTTCTGCACCCCAGTCTCCAAACTCTTCTCTCTGCAACAATTCTTCTCCATCCCAGGATCCAACTTCTGCTCTCTGCAACAGTCCTTCTGCAACCCAGTCGCTAAACTCTGCTCTCTTTAACAGTCCTTCTGCAACATAGTGTCCAACATCTGCTCTCTGTAAGAGTCCTTCTGCACCCAGGTCTCGACACTCTGCTTTCTGTATCAGTCCTTCTTCACCCCAGTCTCCAACCTCTGCTCTCTGCAACAGTCTTTCTGCACCGTAGTTAGCAACATCTGATCTCTTCAACAGTCCTTCTGCACCCCAGACTCCAACCACTGCTCTCTGTAAAAGACATTCTGTACTGCATTCCAAACTCTGCTCTCTGTAACCTTCTTCCTTCACCACAAATTCCAATCTCTGCTTTCTCTATCAGTCCTTCTGCACCCCAGTCTCCAAACTCTGCTCTCTGTAAGAGTCCTACTTCACATCAGTCTGCAACATCTTCTCTCTGTAAGATCCTACTGCACCCCAGTATCCAAACTCTGCTCTCTGTATCATGCCTTCTCTACCCCAGTCTCCAACCTATGCTTTCTGCAATGGTCGAGCTACACCCCAGTCTCAAACCTTTGTCCTCTGCAACAATTTTTCTGCTCCCCAGTCTCCAAAGTCTGCTCTCTGTAACAGTCCTTCTCTACCGCCGTCTCAAAACTCTGCTCTCTGTAAAATTCTTCTGAAAACGAGTCTCCAAACTCTGCTTTCTGTAACAGTACTTCTGAACCCAGACTCCAAACTCTGCTCTCTGTAACAGTCCTTCTGCACCCAACTCTCTAACCTCTGTTCTCTGTAACAGTCCTTCGGCACCCCCAGTCTCCACCCTCTGCTCTCTGTAACGATCCTTCTGCACCCAAGTCTCCAACGTCTGCTCTCTGCAACAATCCTTCTTCACTCCAGTCTCCAAACTTTTTTCACTGGAAGATTCTTCTACACCCTACTTTCCAACTCTTCTCTCGGTAACATTCCTTCTGCACCACAGTCTCTAATGTCTACTCTCTGCAATGGTTCCTATGAACCCCAGTCTCCAACCTTGTTCTCTACATCAGTTCTTCGATACGGCAGTCTTCAACCTCTGTTCTCTGTAAGGTTCCTTCTGCACCTCAGTCTCCAAACTCTGCTCTCTGTAACAGGTTTTCTGCACCCCAGTCTTTAACCTCTGCTCTCTGTAACAGGCCTTCTGCACCCCAGTCTCAAACCTGTGCTCTCTTCAACGATCCTTCAGCACCCCAGGATCCAATATCTGCTCTGTGCAACAGTCCTTCTACACCTCAGTCTGAAAATTCTGCTCTCCTCACCAATCGTTCTGCACCCCAGTTTCCAAACTTTGCTCTTTGTAACAAAACTTCTGAACCTCAGACTCCAAAATGCTCTGTGTAAGATCCTTCTGCAACCCAGTCTCGAAACTGTGCGATATGTAACAGTGCTTCTGCACCCCAGGCTAAAAACTCTGCTCTCTGTAACAGACCTTCTGCACTCCACTCTTCAAACTCTGCACTCTGTAACAGGCTTTCTTCAACCCAGTCTCCAACCTCTTCTCTCTGCAACGATTCTTCTTCACCTCATTCTCCATCCTCTGCTCTCTGCAACAGTCCTTCTGCACCCAAGTCTCCAACCTCTGCTGTCTTTAAAAATCCTTCTGCACCTCAGTCTCCAAACTCTGCTCTCTGCAACGGTTCTTCGGCACCCCAGTCACCAACCTCTATTCTCTGCATCAGTCCTGCTGCACCTAAGTCTCCAAACTCTGCTCTCTGTAACAGTCCTCCTGTACCGCATTATCAAACCTCTGTTCTCTGTAATGGTTCCTCTGCACCCCAGTCTCTAAAATCTGCTCTCTTGAAGAGTCCTTCTGCACCCCAGTCTCCAAACTCTGCTCTCTGCAACATTTCTTCTTCACCCCAGTTTCAAATCTGTTCTCTTTGTAACTGTCCTTCTGCACCCCACTCTCCAACCTCTGCTATGTGTAACAGTTCTTCTGTACTGCAGTCTCCTACCTCTGCTCTCTATAACTGTCCTCTTGCACCCCAGACTCTAACCTCTGCTTTCTGTATTAGGCCTTCTGCACTCAAGTCTCCAAATTCTGCTCTCTGTAAAAGTCCTTAAGAACCTCAGTCTTAAAATTCTGCTCTCTGCAATAGTTTTTCTGCACCCCAATCTACAACCTCTGCTCTCTGCAACAGTCCTTTTACACGCAAGTCTCCAAACTCTGCTCTTCACAGTCTTTCTGTACCTCTGTCTCCAAACTCTGCTCTCTGCGTTGGTCTTTCTGCACCTCAGTCTCCAAACTCTACTCTCTGTAACAGTCTTTCTGCACCTCAGACTCCAACCTATGCTGTCTGTAAGATTCATCTGCAACCCAATCCCCATCTCTCTGTAACAGTCCTACTGCACCCTTCTCCAAATTCTGCAATCTGCAACAGGCGTTCTGCACCCCAGTCTACAATTCCTGCTCTCTGGAACAATCATTCTGCACCTAAGTTTCCAACCTCTTCTCTCTGCAACAGTCTTTCTGCACCCCAGTCTGAAACATCAGCTTTCTGCAATAGTCCTTCTGCACCTCAGTCTGAATACTCTGCTCTCTGCAATGATCCTTCTGCACCCCAGTCTCCAAACTTTGTTCTATGTAACACTCCCTCTGCACGTCAGTCTCAAACCTCTGCTCTCTGTAAGATCCTTCTACTACCCAGTCTCCAAACTCTGCTCACTGTAACAGTCCTTGTCAACCCCAGTCTCCAAACTTTTCTCTCTTTAACAGGCCTTCTACACCCAAATCTCCAACCTCTCCAATGTGCAACGGTCTTTCTGCACCCCAGTCTCCAAACTTTGTTCTCCAAAACAGTTCTTCTGTACCACAGTCTTCAACCTCTGTTCTCTGTAAGGGTCCTTCTTCACCCCAGTCTCCAACCTCCCCTTTCTGTATCAGTCCTTCTGCACTACAGTCTTTAAACTCTGCTCTCAGTTACAGTCCTTCTGCACCTAACTCTGCAACCTCTTCTCTCTGCAACAGCCCTTCTGAACCCCAGTCTTCAACCATGCTCTCTTGAACACTCCTTCTGCAACCCAGTCTCCAAAATGTGCTCTCTGCAACAGACCTTCTGTACTGCACTCTCAAACCTCTGCTCTCTGTAATGGTGTTTCTGCACCCCAGTCTCCAAACTCTGCTTTCTGTATCAGTTTTTCTGAATCCCAGTCTCCAAACCCCGCTATCTGTAACTTTCCTTCTGCACCTCAGACTCCAACATCTTCTCTCTGTAAGATCCTTTTGAAAATCAGTCTTCAAACTCTGCTTTCTGCAATGGTCCTTCTGCACCCCAGTCTCCAAACTCTGTTCTCTACAACAGTTATTCTGCACCCAGTCTTCAACCTCTACTCTCTGTAACGGTCCTTCTGCACCGCAGTCTCCAACCTCTGCTTTCTGTATCAGTCCTTCTGCACTCAAGGCTCTAACCTCTGCTCTTTGTAACAGTCCTTTGCACCTCAGTCTCCAAATTCTTCTCTCTGCAAAAGTCTTTCTCCACCCCAGTCTCCAACATCTGCTCTCTGCAACAGTCTCTGCACGCCAATCTCAAACCTCTCCTCCTTGCAACAGTTCTTCTGCAACCCAGTTTCCAACCTTCTCTCTTCAACAGTCCTTCTGCACCCAAGTTCCCAACATCTGATCTTTCCAACAGTCCTTCTCCACCCTAGTCTCCAACCTCTACTCTCTGTAACAGTCCTTCTGCACCCTACTCTCCAACATATGATCTCTACAACGGTCCTTCTGCACCAAAGTCTCCAAACTCTGCTCTCCCTAACAGTCCTTCTGTACTGCAGTCTCCAAACTCTTCTCTCTATAACGGTCCTGCTGCACCCCAATTGCCAAACTCTGCTTTCTGTAACAGTCTTTCTGCACCTCAGATTCCAACCTCTGCTCTCTGTATGAGTCCTTCTAAGCCTCAGTGTGAAACCTCTGCTGTCTGAAACAATCCTTTTGCACCACAGTCTCCAAACTATACTCTCTGTAACAGGTCTTCTTCACCCCAGTCTCCAAACTCTGCTCTCTGTAACAGGCCTTCTGCATTCTAGTCTCCAACCTCTTCTCTCTGCAACCATCCTTCTGCACCTCAGTCTCCAACATCTGCTCTCTGTAAGTTCCTTCTGCAACCCATTCTCCAAACGCTGCTCTCTGTAAGAGTCTACTGCACCCCAGTCTCCAAACTCTGTTCTCTGTAACAGGTCTTCTGCACCCCAGTCTTCAAACTCTGCTCTCTGTAACAGGCCTTTTGCTCCCCAGTCTCCAACATCTGATCTCTGCAACGATCCTTCTTCTACCCAGTCTCCAAACTCTGCTCTCTGTAAAAGTCCTTTTGTATCACAGTCTTCAAACTCTTCTCTTTGTAACGGTACATCTGCTCCCCAATTGCCAACCTCTGCTTTCTGTAACAGTCCTTATGCACCTCAGTCTCCAAACTCTTCTCTCTGCATCGATCTTTCTACACCTCAGTCTCCAAACTCTGCTATCTGTAAAAGTCTTTCTGTACCTCAGTCTCCCTCCTTTGCTCTCTGTAATTGTCCTTCTGCACCCCAGTTTCCAATCTCTGCTCTGTGTAACAATCCTTCTGCACCTCTGTCTCCAACGTCTGCTCTCTGTAATAGTCCTTCTGCAACCCAGTCTCCTACATCTGCTCTCTACAACGGTCCTTTTGCACCCCAGTTTCCCAACTCTGCTCTCTGTAACAGTCCTTTTGTACGGCAGTCTCAAACCTCTTCTCTCTATAACGGTCTTTCTGCACCCCAATTTCCAACCTCTGCTCTCTGTATCAGTCAGTCTGCATCCCAGAATCCAAACTCTGCTCTCTGTAACAGTCTTTCTGTACCGCAGTCTCCAACCTCTTCTCTCTATAAGGGTACTTCTGCACCCCAGTTGACAAACTCTGCTTTCTGAAACAGTCCTTCTGCACCTTAGACTCCAACCTCTGCTCTCTGTAACAGTCCTTCTAAGCCTCAGTCTGAAACCTCTGCTCTCTGCAACAATCCTACTACACCCCAGTCTCCAAACTGTGCTATCTGTAACAACCCTTCTGCACCCCAGTCTCAAACATCTGCTCCCTGTAACAGGTCTTCTGCAACAAAGTCTCCAAAGTCTGTACTCTGTAACAGGCCTTCTGAACCCCAGTCTCCAACCTCTTCTCTCTACAATGATTTTTCTGCACCTCAGTCTCCAACTTCTGCTCTCTGGAACAGTCCTTCTGCCCCCTAGTATCCAACCTCTGCTCTCTGTAAGATCTTTATGCCCCCCGTTCTACAAACTTTGCTCTCTGTAACAGTCATTCTGCACCTCAGTCTCCAACCTCATCTCTCTGCAACGGCCGTCCTGTACCCCAGTATCCAACCTCTGTTCTCTGCAGCAGTCCTTCTGCACCCCAAATTACAAACTTTGGTCTCTGTAACAGTCATTCTGTACCCCAGTCTCCAAACTCTACTTTCCGTGTCAGTAATTCTGCACCCCAGTCTAAAACCTCTTGTCTCTGTAACAGTCCGTCTGCACCTCAGTCCCCAAACTCTACTCTTCGCAACAGTCCTTCTCCACCCCAGTCTCAAAACTCTGCTCTGTGCAAAAGTCCTTCTACACACCAGTCTCCAACATCTTCTCTCTGCAACGATCCTTCTGCATCCCAATCTCCAAAGTCTGCTCTCTGCAACAGTCCTTCTACACCCCAGTCTCAAACCTCTGCTTTCTGCTACGGTCCTTCTGCACCCTAGTCTCCAACCTCTGCTCTCTTCAACATTTACTCTGCACCCCAGTCTCCAACCTGTACTCTGTAACTATTCTACTGCACCCCGGTCTCCAAACTCTGCTCTCTGTGACATTCCTTCTGCACCCCAGTCTCCACCCTCTGCTCTTTGTAACAGTACTTCTGCACTGCAGTCTCCAATCTCTGCAAACTACAACAATTCTTCTGCACCCCAGTCTCCAAACTGTGCTCTCTGTAACTGTCTTTCTGACCCCAGTCTCCAACCGCTGCTCTCTGTAACGATCCTTCTGCACCTCGGTCTCCAACCTCTGCTTTCTGCAAAGATCCTTCTGCACCTCAGTTTCCAACCTCTGCTCTCTGAAACGATCCTTCTGCACCACAGTTTTCAACCTCTGCAATCTGTAACAGTCCTTCTAAAAATAGACTCAAACCTCTTCTCTCTGTACAAGGCTTACTGCACCCTAGTCTAAAACCTCTGTTCTTGGTAACAGTTCTTCTGCAACCCAATCTCGAATCTCTGCTCTTTGTAACAAACTTTCTGCACCCCAGTCTCTAACATCTTTTCTCTGCAATGATACTTCTGAACCTCAGTCTCAAATCTCGACTCTATGCAACAGTCCTTCTGCACCTCAGTCTCAAGACTCTGCTCTCTGTAACATCCTTTTTCATCTCTTTCTTCAACCTCTCCTCTTAGTAACAGTCTTTCTGCACCCCAGTATCCAACCTCTGCTCTTTGTAAAAGTCCTTCTGCATCTCAGTCTCCAACCTTTGCTCTCTGTAATGGTTTTTCTGCACCCTAGTCTTCAACATCTGCTCTCTAAAACAATCCTTCTGCAACAAAGTCTCCAAACTCTGCTCTTTATAACGGTCCATCTGCACCCCAATTGCCAACCTCTGCTTTCTGTAACAGTCTTTCTGCACCTCAAATTCCAAACTCTGCTCTCTGTAACAGTCCTTCTAAGCCTCAGTATGAAACCTCTGCTGTCTGCAACAATCCTTCTGCAACCCAGTCTTCAAACTGTGCTATCTGTAACAATCCTCCTGCACCCCAGTCTCCAACCTCTGCTCTCTGTAACAGGTCTTCTGCACCCAAGTCTCCAGCCTCTGCTCTCTGTAACAGTCCTTCTGCTCCCCAGTCTTAAACCTCTTCTCTCTGCAACGATTTTTCTGAACCTCAGTCTTCAACCTCTGCTCTCTGCAACAGTCCTTCTAAACCGCAGTCTCTATCCTCTGCTCTCTGCAATGATACTTCTGCATCCCAGCCTCCAATAACTGCTCTCTGTAACAGTCCTTCTGCACCCCAGTATACAACCTCTGCTCTCTTCTACAGTACTTCTGCACCCCTGTCTTCAACCTCTTCTCTCTGCAACATTTCTTCAGCAACCAAGTCTCCAAACTGTGCTCTCTGTAACTGTCCTGCTGCAACCCAGTCTCCCACCTGTGTTCTCTGTAGCGATCCTTCTTCACCTCATTCTCCAACCTCTGCTCTCTTCAACGATCCTTCTGCACCCCAGTCTCCATTCTCTGCTCTCTGTAAGAATCCTTCTGAACCCCAGTTTCCAACCTTTGCCCTCTATAATAGTCCTTCTGAACCTCAGTCTCCAAAACGCTCTCTGTAGAATCTTTGTGCAACCCAGTCTCGAAATTGTGCTATCTGTAACATTCCTTCTGCACCCCAGTCTCCAAACTCTGCTCTCTGTAACAGGCCTATGCAACAGTCCTTCTGCACAAAAGTCTCCAACATCTGCTCTCTTAAACAGTCCTTCTACACCACAGTCTCAAACTCTGCTCTCTGCAACAGTCCTTTTGCACCCCAGTCTCCAACATCTGCTCTCTGCAACAGGCATTCTTCACCCTAGTCTCCAAACTTTGCTATCTGTAACAGTCCTTCTGTACTGCATTCTCAAAAGTCTGCTGTCTGCAAGGGTACTTCTGCACCCGAGTCTTTAACCTCTGCTTTTTGTGTCAGTCTTTCTGCACTCCAGTCTCAAACCTCTTCTCTGTGTAACTGTCCTGCACTTTAGTCTCCAACCTCTGCTCTTTGCTACAGTCCTTCTGGACCCCAATCTCCAACCTCTACTCTCTGCAACAGTCCTTCTACATCCCAGTCTAAAACATCTGCTCTCTGCAACAAACCTTCTGAACGCCAGTCTCCAATCTCTGATCTCTGTAACAATTCTTATGCACCTCAGTTTCCAAACTCTGCTCTCTGCAACCGTCGTTCTGCACCTCAGTCTCCAACCTCTACTCTCTGTAACAGTGCTTCTGTGCCTCAGTCTCCATCCTCTGCTCTCTTTAAGATCCTTCTGCAACCCAGTCTCCAATCTCTGCTCTCTGTAGCAGTCCTTCATCACTCCAGTCTCCAAATTCTGCTCTCTGTAACAGGCCTTCTGCACCCCAGTCTCCAACCTCTGCTCTCTGTATCAGTCTATCTGCACCCCAGTCTCCAACTTCTGCTCTCTGTATCAGTCTATCTGCACCCCAGTCTCCAACGTCTGCTATCTGCAATGATCTTTCCGCACCCCAGTCTCTAACTTGTGCTCTCTACAACAGTCATTTTGAACCCCAGTCTCCAACATCTGCTCTCTGCTACAGTAATTCTCCACCCCAGTCTCCAACCTCTGCTCTCTGCAACAGTTCTTCTAAGCCCCAGTCTCCATACTCTGCTCCCACCAACGATCCTTCTGCACTCCAGTTTCCAATGTCTGTTCCCTGCAAAAGTCCTTCTACACCCCAGTCTCCAACCTCTGCTCTCTGCAACAGTCCTTCTGAACCCGAGTCTCCATACTCTGCTAGCCCCAACGATCCATCAGCACCCCAGTCTCCAACCTCTTCTTTCTACATCAGTTCTTTTGCACCCCAGTCTCCAACCTATGCTCTCTATAACAGTCCTTCTGTAAGGCAGTCTCCAACCGCTGTTCTCCGTAAGGGGCCTTATGCACCCCAGTATCCAACCTCTGATTTCTGTATCAGTCATTTTGCACCACAATCTCAAAACTGTGTACTCTGTAACAGTCCTTATGCAACTCAGTCTGCAACCTCTGCTCTCTGCAACAGTCCTTCTGCAACCCAGTCTCCATCCTCTGCTCTCTGCAACAGTCCTTTTGCACCCCAGTCCCCAAAATTTGCTCTCCGTAGCAGTTCTTCTCCACCCCAGTCTCCAACCTCTGCTCTGTATAACAGTACTTCTATACTGCATTCTCCAACCTCTGCTTTCTTTATCATACCTTCTGCACCCCAGTCTCCAAACTGTGCTCTGTGTAACTGTCCCTCTGCACATTACTCTCAAACTTCTTCTCTCTGTTATAGTCCTTATAGACCCCAGTCTCCAACTCTGCTCTCGGTAACAATCCTCTGAACTTCAGTCTCCAACCTCTGATCTCTGCAATGGTCCTTCTGCACCTGAGTCTCCAACCTCAACTCTCTGTAACTGTGCTTGTACACCTCAGTCTCCAACCTCTACTCTATGTCAGATCCTTCTGAAACCCAGTCTTCAAACTCTGCTCTCTGTAACAGTTCTTCTGCACCTCACTCTCCAAACTCTGCTCTCTGTAAAATACCTTCTGCACCCCAATCTCCAACATCTGCTCTCTGTAACAGTCCTTCTGTACCTCAGTCTCCAACTTCTGCTCTGTATCAGTCTGTCTCCCATATCTGCTGTCTGTAACAGTCCTTCTTCACCTCAGTCCTCAACCTCTGCTCTTTGTAACAATCTTTCTATACCCCAGTGTCCAACCTTTGCTCTCTGCAAGGATCCCTCTGCATCCAAGTCTCCAACATCTCCTCTCTGTAACAGTCCTTCTGCACCCAAGTCTCCAACAGCTGATCTCTGCAACAGTCCTTCTGCACCTGAGTCTGGAAACTCTGCTGTCTCCAACGATCCTTCTGCACCCCAGTCTCCAATCTCTGCTCTCCATAACAGCCCTACTGCACCCCAGTCTCTAAACTCTGCTCTCTGTAATAGGCCTTCTGCACCCCAGTCTCCGAACTCTGCTTTCTTTATCAGTCCTTATACACCCCAGTCTCCAAACTCTGCTCTCTTTATCAGTCCTTCTGCACCCCAGTCGCAAAACTCTGCTCTTTGTTACAGTCCTTCTCCATCACAGTCTTCTACATCTGCACTCGGCAACAGTCCTTCAGCACCACAGATTCCAACTTCTGGTTTCTGCAATAGTCCTTCTACACCCCAGTCCCAACCTTTGGTACCTGCAACAGTCCTTCTGCACCCCAGTCTCCAAACTTTGCTCTCTGTAACAATCTTTCTGTGCCTCAGTCTCCAACCTCTACTCTCTGTTACAGTCCCTCTGCACCTCACTCTTCAACATATGCTCTCTGTAAGTTTCTTCTGCAACCCAGTTTCCAAACTCTGCCCTCTGTAACAGTCATTCTGCACGCCTTCTCCAACTCTCTTCTCCGTAACAGGCCTTCTGCACCCCAGTCTCCAAAGTCTGTTCTCTATAACAATCCTTCTGCACCTCAGTCTCCAAACTCTGCTCTCTGTAACATCTTTCTGCAATCTTTCTAAAAACTCTGCTCTCTGAAACAGTCCTTCTGCACCTCAGTCTCCAAACTCTGTTCTTTTCAACACTCTTCCTGCACCCCAGTCGCCAAACTCTACTCTCAGTAATACTCTACTTGCACCCCAGTCGCCAAACTCTACTCTCAGTAACAGTCCTTCTGCACCCCAGTCTCCAACCTCTGCTTTCTGTATCAGTTATTCTGCACCCAAGTCTACAACCTCTGCTCTCTTTAACAGTCTTTCTGCACCTCATATCCAAACTCTGCTATCTGCAACAGTCTTTATGCACCCCAGTCTACAACCTCTGGTGTCTGCAAAATTCCTTCTGCACCCCAGTCTGAAACGTTTGCTCTGTGTAACAGTGCTTCTGCATCCCAGTCTCCAACTCTGCTCTCTGCAATGATCCTTCCGTACCTCAGTCTTAAACCTCTGCTCTCTTTAACAGTCCTTCTGCACCCCAGTCTCCAAACTCTGTTCTCTGTAACTGTCTTTCTCCACCTCAGTCTTCAACCTCTGCTCTCTAAAAGAGTCCTTCTGCACCCCAGTCTCCAAAATCTGCTCTCTAAACAGTCCTTCTGCACCCCAGTCTCCAACGTCTGCTCTCTGAAAGATCCTTCTGACCCCAGTTTTTAAACTCTAGTCTCTGTAATATTCCTTCTCCACGAAAGTCTCCAAACTCTGCTTTCTGAAACGGTCCTGCTGCACCACAGTCTTCAATCTCTGTACTCTGCAACACTCCTTCTGCTCCCCAGTCTCCAAACTCTGCTCTCTGTAACAGTCCTTCTGTACCGCAGTCTCCAAAATCTGCTCTCTGTAAAGGTCCTTTTGCAAGCCAGTCTTCAACCTCTGCTTTCTTTGTCTGTCCTTATGTACCTCAGTCTCCAACCTCTCCTTTCTGCAAAAGTTTTTCTGCATCCAATTCTCCATCTTCTGCTCCCTGCAACAGTCCTTCTGAACGAGAGTTTCCAACATCTGCTCTCTGAAAAATTTTTTGGGTACCCTAGTCTCCAACTTCTGCTCTCTGCAACGAAACTTTTACACCCCAGTCTCCAACATCTGCTCTCTGCAAAGTCCTTCTGCACCTAAATCTGAAAATTTTGCTCTCTGCAACAATCCTTCTACACCCCAAACTTCAACATCTGCTCTCTGTAACAGTCCTTCTGCACTTCAGTTTCCAAACTCTGCTAAATGTAAGATCCTTCTGCAACACAGTCTCCAAAATTTGCTCCCCTATACAGTCCTACTGCACCTCAGTCTCCAACCTCTGGTCTCTATAACAGTCGATCTACACCTCAGTATGAAACCTCTTTTCTCTGCAGGATCCATCTGAATTCCAGTCTCCAGACAGTGCTCTCTGTAACAGTCCTCTGCACCTCAGTCTCCAAACTCTGCTGTTTATAAGAACCTTCTGCCACTCAGTCCCTAACTCTGCTCTTTATAACAGTCCTTCTGCACCCCAGTCTTAAACCTCTGCTCTCTGTAACAGGCCTTCTGCACCCCAGTCTCCAACCTCTTCTCTCTGCAACGATCATTCTACACCTCAGTCTTCAACATCTGCTCTCGGTAAGATCATTCTGCAACCCAGTCTCCCAACTCTGCCCTCTCTAACAGACCTTCTGCACCCCTTCTTTGAACTCTCCTCTCTGTAACAGGCCTTCTGCACCCCAGTCCCCAAATTCTGTTCTCTATAACAAGCCTTCTGCACCCCAGTCTCCAACCTCTGCTCTCTGCAACAGTCCTTCTGCACCCCAGTCTCCAACCTGTGGTCTCTGCAAGTCTTAAAACGCTATTCTAGAGCAGATTATGCTTAGTGAAGCTAGTCAATCCCTAAAAAGCAAATACCAAATGTCTTCTTTGATATAATGAGAGCAACTATGAACAGAGCAATAATGAGAGCAACTATGAACAGAGCAAGGAGGAAGAGCAGGAAGAATAGACTAACATTTAAGAGTCATGAGATGGGAGGGAAAGGGAGAGAAAAGAGAAATTGCATGGAAATTAAGGGAGACCCTCATTGATATACAAAATTACATATAAGAGGTTGTGAGAGGAATGGGAAAATAAACAAGGAGAGTAATGAATTACAGTAGATGGGGTAGAGAGAGAAGAAGGGAGGGGAGGGGAGGGGACGGGGGATTGTAGGGGATAGGAAAGGTAGCAGAATACAACAATTACTAATTGGGCATTATGTAAAATTCTGGGTGTATAACCGATGTGATTCTGCAATCTGCATTTGGGGTAAAATTGGGAGTTCAAAACCCACTTCAATCTAATGTATGAAATATGATATGTCAAGAGCTTTGTAATGTTGTGAACAACCAATAAAAAAATAAAAAATTAAAAAAAAACCAGAAAAAAAAAAACGCTGTTCTCTGCTACGATCCTTTTGATCCTTTTGCACCTCAGTCTCCAACCTCTAGTCTCTGTAACACTCCTTCTGCACCAGGGTCCCCCACATCTGCTCTCTGTTAGATCCTTCTTCAACCTAGTCTCTAAACTCTGTGATCTGTAGCAGTCCTTCTGGACCCCTTCTCCACACTCTGCTCTCCGTAACAGGCGTTCTGCACCCCAGTCTCCCACCTCTTCTCTCTGTAACGATACTTCTGCAGCCCAGTCTCCACCTCTGCTCTCTTCAAGGATTCTTCTGCAACTCAGTCTCCAAATTCTGATCTCTTCAACGATCCTTCTGCACCAGAGTCTCCAAACTCTGCTCTCTGTAACTGTTTTTCTGCACCTAAGACTCCAACCTCTGCTCTCTGCAAACGTCCTTCTGAACACTTGTCTCCAACCTCTTCTCCCTGAAACGATCCTTATGCACCGCATTCTCCAACATCTGCTCTCTGCAACTGTCTTTCTGCACCCCAGTCTCCAAAGTCTCCTCTCCTTAACACTCCTTCTGCACCGCAGTCTCCAACCTCTGTTCTCTGTAAGGTCGTTCTGCACCCAAGTTTCCAAACTCTGCTCTCTGTAACATTCCTTCTCAAACTCAGTCTAAAAACTCTGCTTTCTTCAACGGTCCTGCTGCAACCCAGTCTCCAACATCTGTTCTCTGCAACAGTCTTTCTACTCCCAAGTCTCAAACCTCTGCTCTCTGTAACAGTCTTTCTGTACCGCAGTCTCCAACCTCTGCTCTCTGTAACGGTCTTTCTACTCCCAAGTCTCAAACCTCTGCTCTCTGTAACAGTCTTTCTGTACCGCAGTCTCCAACCTCTGCTCTCTGTAACGGTCTTTCTGCACCCCAGTCTCAAACCTCTGCTTTCTGTATAATTTTTTCTGACCCATGGTTTCCAACCTCTGCTCTCTGTAACAGTACTTTTGTACCTCTGTCTCAAACCTCTGAACTCTGCAACCTTAATTCTGCACCCTGTTCTCTAATCTCTGCTCTCTGTAAATGTCCTTCAGCACACAATTTTCTAACCCCTGCTCTATGCAGCAGTCCTTCTGTACCACAGTCTCCAACCTCTGCTCTCTGTACCGGTCCTTCTGCACCCCAGTCTCAAACCTTTTCTCTCTGTAACATTCTTTCTGCACCTCAGTCTCCAACCTCTGCATCTGAGAAAGTTCTTCTGCAACCCAGTCTCCAAACTCTGCTCCCTGAAACCGTTTTTCTGAACCCCAGTCTCCAACATCTGCACTCTAAAACAGTTCTTCTATAAACCATTCTCCAACCTGTGCTCTCTGTAACAGTCCTCGTGTATTGCAGTCTCCGAACTCTGCTCTCTGCAACCGTCCTTCTGCACCCGTCTCCAACCTCTGCTTTTTGTATCAGTCCTTCTGAATCCCAGTCTCAAACCTCTGCTCTCTGTAACAGTTCTTATGCACCACAGTCTTCAAATTCTCCTCTCAGCAATAGTCATTCTGCAAACAAGTATCCAACACCTGCTCCCTGCAACAGTTTTTTTTTTCACCCCATTCTCCAACCTCTGCTATCTGTAACAGTCCTTCTGCACACCAGTCTCCAACCTCTGCTGTCTGTAACAATCCTTCTGCACCTCTGTCTCCAACTCTGCTCTCTGCAATGTTCATTCTGCTCCTCAGTCTCCAACATCTACTCTCTTTACCAGTCCTTCTGCACCTCAGTCTCCAACCTCTGCTCTCTGTATGATCCTTCTGCAACCCAGTCTCCAAACTCTGCCCTCTGTAACAGTCGTTCTGCATCCCTTCACCAAACTCTGCTCTCTGTAACAGGCCTTCTGCACTGCAGTCTTCAACCTCTGTTCTCTGTAAAAGTCATTCTGCACCCCAGACTCCAACCTCTGTAATCTCCCACAGTCTTTCTTAACCTCAGTGTAAAAACTCGGATCTCTGGAACGATTTTTCTGCACCCCAGTCTCTAAACTCTGCTCTCTGTAACAGTCCTGTTCCACCTCAGTCTCCAACCTCTGATCTCTGAAAGATCCTGCTGCAACCCTGTCTCCAAACTCTGCTCTATATAACAGTACTTCTGCACCCGAGTCTCCAACCTCTGCTCTCTGTGACAGTCCTTCTGCAACTCAGTCTCCAAACTCTGCTCTCTGCAACAGTCCTTCTGCTCCCCAGTCTCCAACCTCTTTTTTCTGCAACATTCCTTCTACACTCTACTATCCGACCTGTTCTTTCTGTAACAGTCCTTCTGCACCCAAGTCTCCTACATCTGCTCTCTGTAACGATCCTTCTTCAGCCCAGTCTCCACCTGTGCTCTCTGCAACAATTCTTCTACAACTCAGTCTCCAACTTCTGCTCTCTTCAACGATCCTTCTGCACGTTACTCTCTAACCTCTGCTCTCTGTAACAGTTTTTCAGCACCTCAGTCTCCAACCTCTGCTCTCTGCAACGATCCTTCTGCACCCCAGTCTCCAACGTCTCCTCACCTTAACACTTTTTCTGCACCCCAGACTCCAACCTCCGTTCTCTGGAAGGTCCTTCTGCACCGCAGTTTCCAAACTCTGCTCTTTGTAACATTCCTTCTCCAACCCAGTATCAAACCTCTGCTTTCTTCAACGGTCCTGCTGCAACCCTGTCTCCAAACTCTGTTCTCTGAAACAGTCTTTCTGCTCCCCAATTTCCAATTTCTTCTCTTTGTAACAGTTCTTCTGTACCACAGTCTCCAACTTCTGCACTCTGTAATGGTCTTTCTGCACCCTAGTCTACAACCTCTGATTTCTGTATCAGTCCTTCTGCACAACAGTCTCCTAACTATGCTCTCTGTTACAGTACTTATGCACCTCAGTCTGCAAACTCTGCTTTCTGTTAGATCCTTCTGCAACAAAGTCTCCAAACTCTGCTCTCCATAACAGTCCTTCTGCACACCAGTCTCCAACCTCTGCTCTCTGCAACAGTCATTCTGCACGCCAGTCTCCAAAATCGGCTCTCTGCAACAGTCCTTCTGCACCACAGTCTGAAATCTCTGTTCTCTGCAACGACCGCCCTGCATCCAAGTCTTCTTCCTCTGCTCTCTGTAACAGTCCTTCTCAACCTCAGTCTCCTACCTCTGCTCTCTGTAAGATCCTTCTGCATCAAAGTCTCCAAACTATGCTCTCTGTAACAGTCCTTCTGCACAACAGTCTCAAACTTCTGCTCTCTGTAACAGGACTTCTGCAACCCAGTCTCAAACCTCTGCTCCCTGTAACAGGCTTTCTGCACCCCAGTCTCCAACCTCTACTCTCTCAACAGTTTTTCTAAACCCCAGTCTCCAAACTCTGCTCTCTGCAACAGTCATTCTGCTCCCCAGTCTTCAACTTCTGTTCTCTGTAACAATCCTTCTGCACCTCAGTTCCCAAAATCTGACCTCTGCAATGGTCCTTCTGCACCCAAGTCTCTAACCTCTGCTGTCTGCAACCATCCTTTTGCACCCTTGTCTCCAACCTCTTCTCTCTGCAAAAGTCTTTCTGAACCCCAGTCTCCAACATCTGCTCTCTGCAACAGTCCTTCTGAACCTCAGTCTGAAAAATCTGCTCTCTGCAATGATCCTTGTGCACCCCAGATTCCAAACTCTGCTTTCTGTAACTGTCCTTTTGCACCTCAGTCTCCAACTTCTGCTCTCTGCAACAGTTCTTCTGAATCCCAGTCTTTAACATCTACTCTCTGAAACAGTCCTTCTACACCCCTTTCCAAATGCAGAAGAATGAGACCTGAACTATTGCTCACCCTGCAAAAAATCAACTCAAAATGCATTAAAGACCCAGCCACTAGACCAGAAATTATGCAGTTTCTAGGTAAAAACAAAGTCAATACTCCAACCTACAGGCAGAGGCAATGACTTTCTTAATAGGTTGCCAAAGCTCAGGAGAAAACACCAAAAGTTAGCTAATAGGTTGGCATTAAATTAAGAAGGTTCTGCACACCAATGGAGACAATTAGAATATGAAGAGAGAACCTACGGAAAGGGAGAAAATCTTTATGAGGGGCTCTTCTAAAAGAGGATGAATATTCAGAATATTAATAAAGAACTCAAAAACCTTAACATCAAACCCACAATTATTAAATAACCCAATTATCATATAACCCAATTACCAAATGGGAAACTAAATGAACTAAACAGACAAGTCTTAGAAGAAAATATGTGAGTGGCCAACAAATATATGAAAATACTTGCAAGTCAAGACTACCCTGAGATTTCATTTCACTTCAGTGACAAAGGCAACCACCAAGAATATAAACAGAAATGAGTGTGACAAAGAGAGAATTGGAGAGAAAGGAGCACTCTCACCCTGTTGGTGGGCATTTAAATCAGCACAACCACCATGGAAATCGGGATGGAGGCTCCTCAGGAGTAGCCATGGACCACCCTGCGACCCAGCTCTACCTCTGCTTGGTATTTATCACAGCGGATCGAAGTCATCATACTATAATGACACATACATGCCCATGAACCAGGCGAGGTGGCATCACTGGACGAATGGATAAAGAACATCTGGTATATGCACACTGGAATTTCATTCAGCCATAAAGAAGAACGAAATTATGTCATGCTGGAAGATGGATGGATCTTCAGAACATTAAGGGAAATAAGCAACTCAGAAATTTAAGGGCCGTATGTTTTTCCTCTGTCAAAGCTAGAGGGGGAAAAGGAAGGAAAGTTGGGAAGGGAGTCTCATCATGAAAGTTGAAGGAAGATCAGTAGAGTCAAGGCACCAGGGGAGGAGGTGAGGAAAAGGTAAATATTGTAATGATATTGGCCAAAGTTCATGGTTATTTTGTGTGCATGTTACCACTGTCAAAAATCTCTACAGATTCGAATGTTCTGATCACTGCTCCACCATATGTCTTCTTCTACTTCAGGGTCCCCTTATTCTCACTGAAATCAGGGAGCCCGTTTCAATGATGCCAACTGTTAATGTCTTCCCAGGCTGCCCAGGACAGCGGCTGCGGGTTTCACAAGGATCTGGTGCTGCCTTCTGAACGCATGTCCACGAGGCTTTGGTGAAGCCTGGTGCTCCAGGCTCTCCTCCAGATCCAGCTGTGAGGCCAGGGAAGGGGTCACATAACATGTCATCCAACACCTTATTTATTTCTGATCGCCATCCTCTTCATTATTCCAGGATCATATTGGTCATTGAACTTAAGCAAACACTGAGTCCAGATTTCAGTCCATCAACCAAAGAGAGTCTAATAGCCAC